>NC_056748.1:699562805-699792805 GCF_019279795.1 Protopterus annectens
GCCTTTGGGTTATGAATCTGTCCCTCCAGCATGTCCTATTCATTTCAGTGCTGAGGTTCAAGTCTCTCGAGCGCGTAGCTCTATGTGATTTGGATTTTCTGAGGTGCAGTATGTCCATTAATTCCGGGTTGGACATGGCTTTATATGTCAGGCACAGATCGCCTCTGAGCAGGCAGTATGCCACTGAGTAGAGCTGGAGTTTCTTTAACCGGGCAGCATATGGCATCTATTCAAGCCCTTTGATCCTCTTGGTGTATGTTTTGGGTCTTTCCAGTTGCTGCAGGTGTCTGGTAAGGTACATCCCAAAAGGGGCATTGTACTCAATTATGGGGCTGATGAGGAATGAGTAAAGAGGCACAATGACCTCCCCTGATCTAGATGTGAATCCCTTCATGATTAGGTGGGCTATATAAAATGTTTGTCTAACCACTTTGGCCACGTGGTTTTCAAATGAGAGATTGCTATCAACTTGGGTCCCCAGGTCCCTAATTACTTCTTCCGTACTTAATGGATTACCACCTATGTGGTAATTTGTGGGCACTTTGTTTTTGCCAAAGGGGATGACTATACACTTTTTGGCATTTAGCTTGAGGCCATGGCTCTGGCACCAGTTGTCTGTTTCTATGAGGCCCTTTTGTAGGATGCTTGTGTCGGCTGGAGAGTCGATTATGGTGCCTAGTTTGCAGTCATCTGCGAACTTGGTCAGCCACAGTCCTTCTGTGTTGGTCTGTACCTCCGAGAAATATATACCGATCAAGAGAGGTCCCAGGACTGAGCCTTGTGGGTGCCACTTGTAACTGGTTTGGAGTCTGACATGGCTCCAGCAATTCTAACCATATGGGTTCTGTCCTTGAGCCAGTTTGCAATCCATCTAGTGACATAGGGGTTTATATTTAAGCTGGTGAGCTTATCTGTAATGCCTGAGTGGGGTATTGTATCAAAGGCTTTTGCGAGGTCCCGGTAGGCTGTGTGGACCACCTTCCCCTCGTCAATGGCCTTGGTGACTGTTTCAAAGAAATCGACCAGGTTTAAGAGGCAGGATCTGCCCTTAACAAAGCCAAACTGGGTAGAATCCAGTGTCTGTAAGTCCCCAATATCTTTATTTATGAGGTCCTTGATGATCCTTTCTATAGCTTTGCAGACCAAGCTAGTCAAGCTTATGGGGCGATAGTTTCCAGGATCCGTTGAGGCACCACCTTTGTGGAGAGGGACCACTGTTGCTGTACGCCACTCTTTGGGTACATATCCTGTAGTAAGGCTGAGATTGAACAGTAGTTTTATGTTTGGGTTTAGCTCTTCTTGGAGTTCATGTAGGACGCAGCCCGGGACACCATCTGGTCCCATTGATGCTGTGTTTTTTGCTTTGGAGAGGGCGCCTCTTACCTGAGCATCTGAGATGTCAGGGGGGCAGAACTCTGCTGGGATAGATATTTGCCCTTTTGGTGGTGGGGGGGAGAAGTTTGTGATGAACCTGTCAGCTAGGATGTTGGCAATGTCTGTGGGTTCAGTGTATTTTTTGTCATTTTGGACTAATTCTGAGCAAATCTGGTAATTCCCACCCAGGTTCCTAACATAACTAAAGAAAGCCTTGTGATTATCCTTTGTGTCCTGTGCAATTTTTCTCTTGAAGCTGGCCTTAGATGATTTTATGAATTCCTGTAGTTTTTTGATAATACTGATCAGAGATGCCTTCGCTTTTTGGGATTTTGTTCTATCATGTAGTAGCTTCCTCCTTCTATTGTATAGTTTGTTTATGGCTGGGGTCCACCAGACAGGATGGCTGCCTTTGGAGGATTGGGTCTTGTTTTTTTTTGGGATTGCATGATCCATGCATTCCTGAAGGTGTTCATAGAATGTGTTTATAAAGGATTCTGTGGTCTGGGCCGTATTTTCCACAGGCCCGGGGGCTTTGAAGGATTCCACCTTGGTTTTGAGGCTTTAGAGAAGTCTTTCACTGTGGTTTTCTGGGCAGGAGGTGGGGTCGGGATGTGAATATCCAGTGAGATTAGTTTATGGCCTGATCTTACTAGTGAGGGATACACTTCTGGGCTGGAGCATAGAGCCCCCATGTTGGTGATGTTCAGGTCCAGTATGTTTTCCCCTCTTGTGGGAGTGGTAACAAG
This sequence comes from Protopterus annectens, assembly GCF_019279795.1. Taxonomy (NCBI): domain Eukaryota; kingdom Metazoa; phylum Chordata; order Ceratodontiformes; family Protopteridae; genus Protopterus; species Protopterus annectens. The sequence goes on from NC_056748.1 coordinate 699,564,929, forward strand.
TTGTTCCATAGCATTTGAGTTTATAAATTCTAGGAACCTTTGGGCTAGGGTGTTGGAGCTAGAGTAATGCTCCCAATCTATGTTTGGGTAGTTGAAGTCACCCAATATAATGGTGTTTGGAGAGACCTTCATATTTTCCAGTGTTCTCAGGAAGGCCAAGTGGAGTTCCTGTGTGTGGGAGGGTGGTCTGTAGCAGGCAATAAACTGGAAGGCAGTTTTACCCATTGTTAGTTGCACATAGATAGTCTCTGATGCTTCATGCTGTGCCACCAACCTGGAGGTGTGGATATCTTTGACGAATATTGATACTCCCCCTTCTTTTGTGGTTCTGTCCAAGTTTTGGGGCTGAAAAGCATGGTATGAGGTATAACCTGTTAGTGCTGGGGTGCTCTTGAGAGCCTTGAACCAGATTTCTGTTACTGCACAGATATCAATGTTCTCCATGCTATGGAGAGTTTCGAGTGCGTGCATCTTGAAGTTTAGACTTCTGGCATTGAGTAGCATTACTCTTAGTTTCTTATCCCTTGTGATACCTATGGAGGTGGGTTTGTCTTTTGAGCCTTGCCTAAAAAAAGCACTACGGGGATGGAAAGAGCCTTTGCCAATATCCGAAAGCCCAAGGGTGACAGGTGCAAGCCGTCCCTAGCGAAGCATCGTGGCTTGTCGAGCATGTCATCCCAGGCTGACAGGCATTGAATCCCCTTTGAATGACACCAATACTTAAGCCAATTGTTGAAATTGATCATCTTGTCTTCATATTGTGGCATCATTCCTGGTGAGGGTAAGATGCTACTCAAGGTCAGGGTCATACCGGCCTGGGCTACATGCTCAGAGAGCTCCTCTATGTCTCTTATCATGTAGTCCACACACACACACACACACACACACACACACACACACACACACACACACACACACACACACACACACACACACACACATATATGTGTCATCAGGTGTTGTTGTTGTAATGATGTTTAGCTGAACAACTGCTATGGACAATAGAGTCTATCCCTGTGGGTAGTGGACCATACCCGTCAACTGTGCAGAGCAGCACTGACTGACAAGATGTAATCCAACATAGTGTGTGTTGTGTAATGGAAAGGATGTATATTACTGTGCCCAATAGCTGGTGTGGAAGTAATGCCATAATGATGGACACATGGGTTCCAGAGCCCACCACTTGCAGGACACTCAGGTTAACATGTATTGTAGCATGCTGAAATGCCATAGGTGTGTAATAGGTTACCTGCAATCTGGCCCTATATATGCCTCCCTAATGTTAGGCTGTGTCCATATGTGGCACCTGTCGGTGTTGTAGCAAGGCAAAACAGTGCAGCTATGCAGGAAGCAGAGTTAGAGATTGTGGATTTGATGTCTGAATGTATCCCATATATATAGGTATGTATATGTGTACATATATATATATATATATATATATATATATATATATATATATATATATATACGACATAGAATATAGCTATGCACACACACACACACACACACACACACACACACACACACACACACACACACACACATATGTATGTAAATACACGTCCCCTATATTACCACCGCAGTGCTGCATGCTATGTGTGATGTTTACACACAGATATATACAGCTGTAAGTGTGTGCAACATGGACGGTTATATCACATTGAAACCCCTGTTGGGACCACATTACCCTTGTCTGTGAAGTATGGAATGTGAATATGGGGAAGGATAGCAGGTATATTTGTGGAGGTGGTTCGGGTTGGTAGATATAGAGGACAGCGTACAGGGGTGGTATATGGCACATGTGGTGTGTAAACACCCTGGATGGTATGTGTGGTCTGCGATGTGGAAGCCCCATGAGCCCACATATGGAAACAATGGGAACAAAGCCCCCACCCATTGCTAGTCACAACAGCAGTTTCACGGCCCTGAAGGTGCCTGGCCTGGAGGCTGAGCAGAATGAGCATGTGGACCTTGTGATTGTGTACTGGGGGCCTCAAGGTGCTGTACCACATCCTATAAGTTTCCGTAGAGCCCCCTATGGAACAGACCCTGGACCTGAACTCGAGTGGCAGGATCATGTTTGTGTGTGCCCCCGGCAGGGACACCATCCCCTGAGGTGGTTCCACCTGAAGGTAGTGCTGGACCAGTAGATGAGGAGGCCCAAGGCTGGGTCCCACATGTGATGTGGCCTGGTAACATGGCCAGATGAGGTGGGAGATGTGGTTCTGCTGGCAACTATTCCCTAAATATGCTATTGTGTCACTGTTATAGAACATATGTGGGTAGTAATAGTCCACACAATCCCAGAACATGTTCAACAGCATGCATAGATATCCCCAATAACACATAATGACAGATGTGCAGCAATCACATAGCAAGCATACCACATGCATATATGGAGCCATAGTGGCCCTGACAGTGGCATGCAGGTTAAATAGTCTGTAACAGGCCAACAATGATAGTTTCCCCACTGGGAACATGGCTACAAACACATAGGACAAAGCGTGGTACAATACAATATATGTCCCAATGGTAGGTAAGCTGTAGCCATACCCATTCAGTTGTGTGAACAGTTTGTTGCAACTGATATGGTGGGGGGAAGACAGAAATGTGTATTAAGAACTATGGTAACATTGCTGTATGAGTTGCTCAGACCTGTTTCCATCTTTATGTTTTCAGGCAAGTTGTCTCATGGCCATTTACCAGTGTATTTAGTGGTGGAAAATGAGGTTATTTTGAGACACCTTATGCAGCACTATCAGGTTCTGTTTGGCAGGACAGTCCATGAACAGCAAGAGTGAACCACCCTGTGGAACGATCTAGTCCACAGGGTCAATGATGTCGGCCTGCATAACCACAATTATGAGCAGGTCCGGCATCATTGTAGTGACCTGCTTCACAATGCCCGTCAGCGTGCTGCTGCAGTCTGGGGGGATCACTTCACAATGGGGAGGGTCATGCCATCCATCCCCCTTGACACGTCCTGAGGAGCTCCTCTGCAGCCTCGTGGCACCTTCCCGCCCACACACCCAACAACTGGTGAAGACCATTGTGGAGGTGGGGGCTACCCACACACCAGTTGAGGAGCGTGTAGTTAAGGCCACAGGGCACATCAGTAGACCACTGTTGCATACGCATCAGCATCTGTACAGGTAGATCATGCATATGTGAGATGTGATATATATATATATATATATATATATATATATATATATATATACATACACAGTCTTTTGCTGCATAGTAGTAATAAACAGATGTGCATAAGCTGTAGTATTGTGGACTTGTACTGTTGATGTACTGTAATGCTGCACTCACCCTGTAGCAATGCCACAGCTGTGGCCACTGACATCACATCTCTCACACTCCTATGTAGGTCCCTCTGGTATACCACCAAGGCAGCAGCCTGTAGCTGATGAGTATGGTTTATGTTCATGCTTGCCAATACACTGGGCATGTAATGGCTATGGTATATTCCATGCACACATCTAAAACACCTACCCATAATGTATGCCATACATGTTCAGTATTGTTGCTGTTAACTGCACTGCATCACAGTGGTGACCATGATGGGGTATCTGAAGGGTGTGTCAGACACCTGCAAGATAACTAACATCCTGTCATTGTGAAATGTGTCCACAGGGATGAACATAATGGTGGGACACATGGCCTACAGTAGGGACATGTGTGAAACATCACCATTATACAGTGCTACAACAGTGTATATACCAGTATTACAATGGCAACTGTTACAAATCAACACTATGCATATCATAATACTGTGGTCCACAACCCTTAACACCAGCAATGTGGTCCCAACATGAGCACTGAGTGTGTAATACAGAACCGTAGGTTAGGGCAGCAAATATGGGGAATACATACCTTCAAAAACACTGTAGCATATGTGTGCACACACTCCAGAGGAAATATAGTGGAGGCAGCTGTTGAGGTACTGCCTGCATGCATTTGTCATGGAAATACACCATTCAGCAAGTACATGTCTCCAGTGTCACACCACATAGTGGTCAGCTGTCCGAGACGTTTGGCCATCAATTGTGCACACTTACCTGCAACAGAGGCAAGTGTGGCTTGCACACATCATACAAGACATGGTGTGGGCCCCATACCCAACAGGTAGCACCCATGAGCTGCACATGTAGCCATACCTCACTATTGCATATGCCATGGAAAACAGTGCAGACATTCATGTATGTGGCAAGTGTGTATGGGATAGGAATGATGTAGGACATAAATAGATGGCCACCCAAGACAAATGCTGTCACATGTAGCAAACTGGTCATGCAGGCCGCCCAATAACATGCCATAACACTGAGGGGGTAGCAGGAATGTCCAGCAAGTACTCGCTGTGTGATACCCATGTCAGCAATTGCCTGGACTCTGCAAGTGTGTGGCCTATGGGTTAGGGTAAACAGATGTGACAGTTGTACCACAGGAAACATCAGCCAGACCTCTCAACAAGTAGTGTATGCATAACAGAAGAGGTCCCCAACAGTCATGCGTTGCAGTGTGTACTGGTGTACCGTGATCACGTTGGAAACCTTCAGACAGTATTATGTAAGATACAGGTGCTGCACAACCAATGCTTCACCCCACCTTAGGCCCACCATCCCCATCTTTACTGTGCTGGTGCTAGTGTACATCTGTATGTTTGCCAGTCAGTAGCTGGGACTAGGCTGTTACACATGGTGCTCAGTGTTTGGGATACTGCAAACTGGCACACATGTGTAGGCCATAGTTGTCAAGCATCTGCAAAAAGGCTGAAGGTGGGGAGAGTGTGTCATCATGACATACCAGTGCACTGCAGCAGGGATCCTAATGATGCCAAGAATGGTTGTATCTGCCCACAGTCAGGTTCAGGAACTGTGACAGATGTAACCCTAACTCCCCAGCAATAGTGATACCAGTGTGTGAACCCCAAGGGATGTGCACATGAGTAGACCTTGCAATCATGCAAAGTTGGGGGACATGTGTAGGGCAGACTAACCATATACTGGCAAATGCAGATGGCCCATGCTTGTATACCCCTACCAGGAATAGTGACTGCTGTAGTACACATAACAATAGGTGCAACAAACCGTCATGATAAGGGTGTGCACACATATGCACCCATGGAGTGGGTGCATCGCTGTCAGCATCTGCACACCCAACACATTTCTTAGACATTGCATGTGAATGTAAAGGGCATATGTCATATATCAGGCTCATGTAATGTTAATATATGCGGCGATGTGGTCCCATGGCATATCAAGGAAGAGTGCTTCATATCAATAAGGGTGTGTACACTCCCCATAGCCACGGTAAGGTTTGACGGTTGTCAGTGTAATAGTATCGTATTGGACATACATGAATTGCTGATGTTGAGATCTGTAAACCAGTCATCAGGCATTCACAAATGACATCTGTCCACATATCATCCCAGGTATGTGTCGCTCAAACATATAAGGGCTGTGAGCATTAGAGTAGACATAACTGACACAGTAATACATATTCAGCAATGGTTTGTACATCTGTGAGGATTGGTGCACAGTACATGACAGGGTGCAGAACAGGTGCACAGCAATACTGTGTACATGGGTGCAGTGTTTTCCTGGGGAAGGGACATCACCTACTAACACAGCCCGTGCATCACACACATGTATACTGCTGCTAGCATGGATTGACTATAGCTGCACTGCATGCTGTTGAGTACCATATGTTCTGCATGTTGACAGATGGCTAATGGGAGGACTGTGGGTACTATTGTTGTGCAACCTCACCTGTAGGTGTGTGTGTGTGTGTGTGGGGGGTTATTTTGTCTATAAGTGCAATCTGGTGGAGTGGGGGGGTTGATGCATGTAGGATGTGTGTGCATGTGTGTGTGTGTTTGTGTGGGTGTCCATGTATGCACATGTGTGATTGTGCAGTTGTGCATACGGCAGTACTTCCCTTTGGAATCATGCAGTACATGGACATGGACTGACACAAGAGACACCAGGAATACTTATCTGATATAGAATCACAGGAACAGGACAGCTGATAGTATGATAAGGTCTGTAGCATGGAACATACATTGGGAGGGAAAGTAGACACCAGGTGTACTCTTAATATTGCAATCAGCAGAAAGGTGAATGACTTCCCATACATGCAGCACTACAGATGCATTGGAGAATTACTAGAAAACACCAGGGAGGGTATCCATATATTACTGTTGTCCACATGATAAGTTGATTGAACAGCAGATCTGGCATGTACTGAGCTATAGTTACATATGATACCTCAGTGCGTAACATTATGGAGTGAATGTAGTAGCCCCTAACATATAGCGGCCATGCTCATGATGTCCGAACATACCCAGGGTTAACACTGGATGACAGCAGTGAAGCCATGTAAAATCTACTCCACTCAAGTCAAGTAGGTTCATAGGTTCATAGGTTCATAGGTTCATACTAGGCTATCTGCCCGAGGGCATTTACAAGCCTAGCCCATAGTTTTGTGGCTTACGCCACCCCTTTAGTATGGGGAACTATACCCATTATTTTGCTGTGCCTCTGTCGAGCAGTGACACTGAGGTAATCCCTGGGGTATATCTGTGATCTCCCATCCATTGGTCAAGATTTCTCTTGAACAAGGCCAGCGAGGTGCTCTGCCTCACATATACCGGGATTTTATTCCACAGCATAGGGAGTCTTTGGGTGATGAATCTATCCCTCCAGCACATCCTATTAATAGCCGTGTTGAGGTTTAAGTCTCCGCCCTTGTGACTCTGACGGATCTAGATTTTTGAGGTGAAGCATATTCATCAAATCTGGGTTTGACATGGCCTTGTATGTTAGGCAAAGGTCACCTCTGAGCAGCGGTGGCGACTGAATAGAGCTGGAGTTCTTTCAGTCGGGCAGCATAGGACAGATGTTTGAGACCCTTTATCCTTTTGGTGAGGAACTTTTGTGGCCTCTCCAGCTGCTGCAAGTGTCGGGTCAGATACATTCGAATGGGGCATTGTACTCAATCATTGGTCTGATGAGTGATGAGTATAGGAGACTATGACCTCCCTTGATCTAGATGAGAATCCTTCATGATAAGGTGGGCAATGTAGAAGGTCTTCCTAACTACTTTAGCTACATGGGTGTCGAATGACAGACTACTATCAACCTGGGTCCCCAGGTCCCTGATAACTTCTTCTGTACTCAGTGGATTGCCACCTATTTGGTAGCTAGGGGTAACCTTGTTCTCGAAGGGTATGACTATGCATTTTTTGGCATTTAACTTTAGGCCATGGCTCTGGCACCAGTTATCCATTTCTGTGAGACCCTTCTGAAGGATATCTGTGTCAGATGTGTTTTCTACTATGGCCAGTTTGCAGTCATCTGCAAACTTTGTCAGCTCATAACCCTCCTGTGTTTGCTTGTACTGAAAAGTAGATGCCAAACAAGAGTGGGCCCAGGACTGAGCCCTGTGGTACACCACTTGTGACAGGCTTTGAGTCTGACATGGCGCCAGCAACTCTGACCCTGTGGGTTCTGTCACTCAGCCAGTTTGCAACCCATCTTGTGATGTATGGGTTAACATTTAAGCTGATGAGTTTTTCAATGATACCAGTGGGGTATTGTATCGAAGGCCTTACCAGATCGAGGTAGGCTGTATGGACTGCCTTTCCTCATCAATGGCTTTGGTGACTGTTTGAAAAAGTCAACCAAGTTTAGAAGGCATGATCTGCCTTTGACAAAGCCAAACTGGGATGGATCCAAAGTCTGCAAATTCCTATGTCTTTATTTATGAGGTCCATTATGATCCTCTCCATGGCTTTGCAGATAAGGCTTGTCAAGCTAATGGGCCTGTAATTTCCAGGGTCAGTGGAGGCACCGCCTTTGTGAAGTGGGACCACAGTTGCAGTGCGCCACTCCCTGGGTATGTATCCAGAGGTAAGACTATGATTAAACAGCTGTCCTAGCTGTGGGTTTAATTCCTCGTTGAGTTCGTGGAGCACACAGCCGGGGACACCATCAGGTCCCATGGATGCTGTGTTTTTTGCTTTGGAGAGAGCAGTTCTCACTTGGGCATTGGAGATGTTTGGGGGGCTGCAATCGCTTGGTATAGATATCTCTCCTTTTGGGGGAGGGGGAGAAGTTTGCACTGAACCTGTCAGCCAGTATGTTGGCAATGTCTGTAGGATCAGTAATCTTCACATCATTTTGAACTAGTTCTGAGCATATCTGGGAGTTTCCTCCCAGGTTTCTAACATAGCTAAAGAAGGCCTTATGATTGTCTTTTGAGTCTTTAGCTATTTTTCTCTCAAAATTTGCTTTGGATGATTTTATGAGAGCTCTTAGTTTTTTACTTATAGTGATCAAGGGTGTCTTACCTTTTAAGGATTTTGCTCTATCTTGTAGTAGCTTCCTCCTTGGAGTAACAGGTCCTGTTTGCCTGTTTACCTCTTTGGAGGTAATGGAGTAACAGGTCTTGTGTTGTGATCACTCATCTAGGCATTTAGAGGAATGATACATTCAAGAGTGGCATTAATGAGTGTATGTTACCAAGTGTGATGCGGGATGGGGAACTTATGTGAATAAACATGGGACTGTCTGTAAAATCAGGGACAGGTAGGTATTATGGTGGAATATCAGTGTGTGTGTGTGGAATATCAGTGTGTGTGTGTGTGTGTGTGTGTGTGTGTGTGTGTGTGTGCGCGTGTACTGTTATGCAATGCTGTACAGGTCTTAAAGTGCATTTCTTGTTCTCCCCCACAGGTGACAAGGTGGGTCATGGTCCCTCCTGCATGCAATCTGATGTTGGTGTCCATATAGACACCGAAGATGATGATAGGACTGTAGAGGCACAGGTGGGGTTGTCAGAGGCTGAAACTGTGTCATCATTTGACATCCCTCTCTTAGTCACCCCAACCCCGCACACATTTACAGTGCCTATACATACCCCATCACTAGTGGCCATAACAGGGGGACAGCTGGCAGTTGGTGGCAGTGCACAGGAGAGTGTGGTATCTATGCCTACTTCATCTGGTCACAGCAGGCATAGCCAGATGTCCAGCAGGGCACCACATAGGCAGATGTACCGGGGTGCTCCTGGTAGGGCCACTGGTCATCATGTCCCTGGCAGTAGCCCCACAACTGGTACCACCAGGCGCATGTTTCAGATTGTCATGGGAGCAGAGGCATGTATGGAACTGTACACCAGACAGGGCCTGAGGCTGCAGAGGACTGCTCTCTCATCTGTAAGTGACAACTTCCATGAACTTGCTGGTGCGCTCTGTGATTATACCAAGATCATAGATAGACAGTTGGGTGAGATGGTGGGCCTCGTCAACCGTGGTTTGTCCATGCTTGAACATGTGGTGGGAGTGGGGTGATAGCCGCGTGGACATAGGCCAGCAACACCAACAGCTGGCGGTCAACGTGGACATGGCAGGACACCAAGGTGCTCCCGTAATAGCAGTACCAGAATCAGCATTGCAGGGGGGGGTGCTGTCCACACCACACCACAGCAGACCACGTGCATGTGGCCCTGGCCAGTCCCAGGAGGGACCTGGTTCCAGCGGACATCTGTCATCATCAGGGGAGAGTAGCACATCCTGGCCTGTACCTGGACATGCCCATGGAACCCCTGGCAGGCACAGTTCTCATGTCTGTGGCCGGAGGTGGTGAACTGCACACCTTGCCAGATATGGTCGGCAACTGTCCAAGAAACACCTGTGTAGGCAGCTACATGGCAGAACTGTGTGCATGCATACCCACACACTATACAAACACACCTAGGGCAACCCCATACCTACACACACCACATCACCATGCCCATTTCAACTAATTACACCCCTCACCCACACACATGGTGTCAAAAGTATGGCCCACCATCTGTCTCTGGCAAACCACAACACACCCTGTGCATATAATGATACTTGTGCCACATCCCTGTCATCCATAACATCGATGCAAGGACAGGCTAATATGGTTCTGATGCACACGGTGACTGTACTACAGTGTACCAATGTACTGCTGTGTAATATGCTGTCAGGAGTAATGTTTAATGTATATATGTCAGGTAGTGTAGCTGTTCAGCCATGATGTATTATAGCTGTTAGTAACAGTGAATGATTGTGGTCTCCATAATGTTATCCTTCCATGTTGTAGGTGTACATGTGTCAGCAGGAGGATGGTCTGCAGTCATATTCCACAAAGGGTATGGCACTATGGTGACACCATGGCTGTGATATAATCTGGGTACAGCTGAACACATGTCACAGGTTTGTATAACAATTACTGCCTGTGCCACATGGACAGGTGGCCAAATGGGACATGTATAATCAGCAACCTGATGTAGAGCCATCCACATATACACACACACTCTCACTTGTCAACACTGGGACTAGACCCCTACCTAGGTAAGTAGTGCTACTGAAGTGGGTGGCTTTCTTTGCACACACCACACAGCGTTTAGGGTGAGGTGTGTTCAGGTTACATGTTACATGCAAAATATCCCAAGATATGTACAGTATGGTAATGGGGGATATAATGGTTGTATATGGACAAGACATAGTGCGACATACCATCATATACACATTAACAGACACATAACAGGCAGACACACATCCGAGAGAACTGGGCTTATCAGTGCTAACTAACTTGTCAGTGTGTCCAATGTGTTACAGGTAGGCTGCGCACAGCACATGCATAACTGGGCTGGATTGTGGCATCAGTTACCTGTATGGTTGATGGTGACAGTGGTCATCATACAGTGGTACATGGGACATGTAGTGGGTGTACCATGGTGTAATGACAGTGTACACAGCACCCACATCCCACAGTGGGTATTGTACTCACTGGAACCTATGATGACACTCTGACATACCCACCATCATACATTGCCCACGACTGCGATACAACTCATTGTCCATCCCAACAGTAGTACTACAGGGATATGCATCTAATGCACATGCCACAGGCATAGTAGGGTGATGCATTGTCATACCTCACCTATGGGCAGCAACAACACTATCCATACTACTGTGTGGCAAAGTGTATTGTAATAGGAGTATGTGGCCTCAGAATGCTGTACCTTACAGATATACAGACATGCATACATACACACACTTGCCAGAACTCAATGGGTATCCCATGCCTATTGACCCATTTGTACAATGCTGTTGTGCTGGTACTGCAAGGCTCATGTAGCCGTTAGGGAGAGGAGTGTAACAGGGTACATGTAATGTCCGGTACAGCAGCAGCTACACCTTACTATGGCAATGTGTGTTGCGGTTGGTGTGAAGGCCCTCATGGTATTCCCAACTACAGGTGTACTAACACACAGACACTGCTATCCTCAGTAATGCACATGCACACATTTGTCAGTACTGGGGTGCATCGCTGCAGGTAGTTATAGGTGTGTACCTGGCGATTGTCCATGGAGAGATGGGAAGTGTAGGGGATGTGTTTACAGTGGTATCATGCCATCTGCCATGTGTCAGCAGGCAATCTTTTGACAGACACCACTGTGGTGACCCTGAGGGTGAGAGTAACATGCATCCACCAATCCTCTGGGTGCCTCCTGCAAATGGCTATTGAGGTGATCCAGTTGACATGTATGCAACATGTATTACAACACATGGTTAGTGTCTGTGATGGAGACCTGTACCCAAGCATGTTCTGTTGACTGTGGTGGTGTTGTGGAGGTACTCGTGGCATATGGTGCATACAGGGTGTTGTCTCCTATATGTGCCAGTTATAACGCAGCTGGGCAGACATGTCAGTGTCAGTCAAGCATAAGTTGCCTGTACGTATCCAAGCTGGATACCTACCATCTGCACATCTGTACAGGGACTGACAGACATCATATTGGCAAGTAGCTATGCAGTAGGATGAATGTGTCAACATATAGACACCTGACACCAATATGTATGGTGTTACTACATGTCGGAAGCCCTTACTGACATGTGCTGTACAGACAGTAGTCTACAGTTATTTTCCACATGTCAGTTCATTATCCAGTAGGGGATATATACTGTGACACAGCTCACACACCAGGAACATGACACAGTGAGACATCAGAGTCCAGTTATGCCTGCAGGGGTGCTTGTTGTCAGTACTACATTTAGCAATCTACTCTTGCCTGGGAAAGCACTGTCAACAGCAGTAACACCATGATACACTACATGCCGATGTGACAGCATGCAACCTGGGTTACTACCCTTGTATGTAACACATTCACATGGATAATAGTGCTGCACAGGTCTTATATACTTGAGTATCCCAGGCATGACACTCACACCCCTTGTTACTGTAATGATGGCACATAGATGCATGTTTTGTACATGCCATTACATACACTTATTACAGATGTCATTACCTTGCTATGTTAGCAGACTGGGATGTGAACACTGGTTACCAAGGCTGGGCCATGCTTTTCAGGTGTCAGCATTGCTGCAATATAACAGCTGAGCACATCTGCGCACTGGTAAACGAAGCCTACACAGTGTAAGTGCCCTTAGGTTTAACTGTACGTAAGCACAACTTAGCTTCATGCAAACCCATGCACACATGCTTAAAGCTGCTCAAAACTGCCTTAACCACTCTGTATCCAACAGCCCTTCTCTTGCCCAGCAACAACAAAAAAAAAACAGCCCTTGCAGGTCTTGAACCCAGGACTCTGTACACTATAGTCACAACAGTTAACCAGTATGCCATGACAGCTGTGAAGACAGTTGCTATTTTTCCAGTGTATCTGTCAGTACTCATATTGAATAGTACTGAACAATTGCTTTGACTTCCACTATTTCGTAGTACTTGTTATTGATATTACTGTTGCATCACATATGTTTTATCTAAATATACACATATCAGATACATATGGTGAGATACATCTGGGAAGGTATACACAACCGCGATGTTTACACATGACAAGGATATGGATATATACATATACATATGTAGACATATGTCTACATGTACATGCACATATATATTCATATATATGTATTTGTACACATCTGTATAGTGCATCATATATATTGGCCATTTTTAGATCTCTCTGTATATATATATATATATATATATATATATATATATATATGCACATCCTATGTGTACAGATATACCTATGTATGTCGATATATATGTAGATATCCATAACTATATGTGCATACATATCTAATCAGATATACCTATTTATGTCAATATATATGTAGATATCCATAACTATATGTGTATATATATCTATATATATCCGTGTAAACATATATAGCTGTGCATATGTATATATTTGTGTTTGTATATGTATATATCCATATATGTATGTAGATATGTATATGTCTATATAATATATCTATATGGATATATGAATATATATATATATATATATATATATATATATATATATATATATATATATATATACACACACAGATATGTTTACCATATGTCCAGAACATGGAGTGGAGTCCTACCTCAGCACCATTAGTCCCAACCTCTTAGTGCAAGGGGATGTCATGTATGTATTGCAGGTATATATGTAGACTGTTGCTACTGTAACATGGTTTGTCTTAACAGACATGTTGGGTGTAGGAGGTCACATATGCTTTTGACATGTACGCCATTGGCTACTGATAGACATCCTAAGGAGATCATAATACAGTATCACTGCTAGCACAGTAATGTTCCTGTGGACTACAGCAGAGATATGACAAATATATGTGGACAGTCTGGCAGTCTGTGGTCAGTCCAGAGGTGTACACAGAACCCCTCTGTGTGAGACATGTGGACCACACCTGACAATGTGGATGTTAACAGACATGTACACGGGTATATCACGTAAATACTGGACTACATATGTCTACACAGTTTATGCATTCACACACGCCAGTCTGTCCTGCCATATAATATCTGGTGGTGCAGAGGTCACATGGCCACATATTACCCAGTAGTTAGTGACATACATCTGTACAGAATCCCACTGTTTTGTCAGAAATACACAACAGTTATGGTGGTCTGTCAGCAGTATGTCTTGCAACTAAGTGGACATAACAGCACACAGGGTAATTACACTAAGCTGCTAGGCATATAACAAAGCACTGTGCAAACTACAGGCAGGCTGCCACAACACTGGATTACATTTGTATGGGGGAATACACATGTACCTGCAAATATAGCAGGCTCTACACGCATGTCACAGCACAGAGTAACAGACACCTGTGAGAAAGTGCATACCCACAACCAATGTGAACACAGCCACAGCCACATATGGTACACAAGTTTAATATGACACTATTTGGACTGTCTGATAAACACCATCCTCATATGTGCCACTCACACATTAACTTTACATAAACTGGGTCACGACAGAGTGTGGTCCGATGCCTGTCTGTGGTATGGGACACGTGTGTGTTTGGCCCTACAGACATGTGAGCCGATATGGTACCATACACTGGAGCAGCATGTAAGATCAGATAGAACAGGACCAAGAGCAATAGCATCTAGCACAATCTGTGCACAGGCCAAGGTATATATGTGCAATACACATACTGTTGACAATCACAATAAGTACACAGACCACAGTACTGTACACACAACTGCAGAATGCCCAGGTTATGTCCTCAGAAATAACCCCTACTATACATAACATGTCTAGCAGTCTGATATCTGACTAGATTGTTATCAAGTATGATGTCAATAAATAATGGTGTACAGAACATATGCACCTATTACTACATGACATATGTACAAAGGTTGACAGACTTGTGGCTGGAACCACAAACACTGGGTCAATATTGGCATGTTGCTGTGATAACCTCATACATTTACTGTTGTACCAGGTTTGTTGTGACATATGTCCTATGAGGGATATGAAGTCAGTAACTCTCATAGCTGTCACCATGTACTGACTGCAATCCTCAGATTATGCTTCTGCAGTTCTAAAATAGGTGTTCTGTCAGTAACACAAGAAACATAAGACTCCACACACTGCCCAGTCTGCAGATAACCCTACAGGTGGGAGTTTCCTCAAACACATAACACTGTCATGACAGGTATTAAATCATGTAGACCAGCCATATCCACACACACCCTGTTAAACCAACATTACTCCAAATGCAGAAGAGCAACACTTACATTCTGTAGTCATATCTGGCACATCCCCCTCCTGTTTGTTGGCCTGTCTCCACAGTCTATGTTGTTAGAGATAAATCCCAATACCATCTGTGAGGCTGTTTGCCAAACACAAAATTGAGGTCCTGTTCACAGTGAAGGAAAAGGCCCAACACCCACAAGATGTTCCTACATGCTGGAGTGTGTTTCCATGCAATTGCCTATGGGAATGTTACCACAGCTGATCCACATGCAATCAGCTAGAGGGGAACTGCAATTCATGCAGAGGCAATCAGCTGATCATGAGCATCACTTACAAAACACAAGCTGATGCCTATGCAAAGCAGGTGTACTTCTTCACATCCACCAGAGAGGGGATGAGAGAGACAGAGACAAAGTAAGTCAGGGAGGGGGTGGGAGAGTAAAACTTAAGCATGTTTGTGTCACACACCTACCAGTAGAGGGTTTCAAACCCTTGACTGACTATGTATTACTATTACATGTCTATGTAGTTATTGCTTGTGCCACATAGCTTTCACGTTGGGGAAGCTGTCCAAAAGTATATCTGATGGTGTGTGACATCTGCAACAGTGATACAGGAGCGATAAGATAGGCGTAGTACATGTGCCTCTCCACATGACCAGGTGTCAACGTCAACAGAGCCACACTCTCTCAGGGACTCACACAAATTAACACAGTTGGCAGGGTCAGGAATACACCTCATAACTAGCTAGTTTGCCACAATACAGTAATACGCAGGTATCACATGCACAACAGGGGTTATCCAAATTATATATGGGCAAAGGGTATGTGAAGGTGTCTGACATCAGACAGCATGCTTCAGTAGGCCAATGGGAGTTGTAGTGAGTGTAAATGGGGTCAAAAGCATCATACTTCACACACAGACACAGGGACCCAGTACTGACATGCATGGGTACATTGCTTCACAGGTGTGTAGTGGTTGACTGTGAAAGAAAGTTGTACAAGGCTAGGTGAAGGCTATACCTTGGCATCAGGCCACATGGCAATGGTCTGCAGTGTGGCTCAGGGGTGTAGTGTCTGTATTTGCCCACACAGGTGGGTATTGCATTCACCATCCAGTCATCTGGGTTACTGTTGTGTGTGGCCAGTGCTGTGCAATGCTTCCCATGTATGTGTTTTATAGTCCATGACATGGACGGTGTCTGGGATGTGCACACGTCCCACATGCAAGTTCAGTGACATGTGGAACTGTACCTGGGGTGCCTGGCCCATGTTATGTACACAGATTGTTATCATCAGATGTGCCAGTCCTGGCCTCATGTGGCAGGAACAGGTAATGGACACCAGATTGACCCTGCACCTACATTGATAGCATGATACAGGTATTCCCTGGTGTCAGTGGCATCTGTCCATACAGGACATGTGTTTAAGGCATGGTATGTATTCCATCTGTAGTCCACTGCAATCATACCATGGTTACTATCTGTGGGCAATATGCAGGGTACTACCAGCAAAGCAGTTGTTGCCTAGGTAAGTGTGTTTATGTATGAGACGTGGGTTGAGCATGCTCTCTGGGTAATACAAGGGTTGCCTAAGATGTTTGCCAGGCCTTGATATCACATGTAGGGGTATGGATTGGCAACTCCAGCCTCTCAGCTATTTGACATATGTTATCCTTGTAAGGTGGACATTATGACATATAATAGGCCCACCATATAAGAAATTTGCAAAACCCGCTCCACAATGGTCCAGTTGTTATACACCCATAGCCACCTCCACACAGGATATGAATGACAAACACAGACACACACCAAGTCTCATAGTTGCCATGTCTGGGATTGGAACACGTACCTAACTAGTTTATCACATTACAGTATTATGCAGTTATAGGACGCACCATGGAGATGACTGGACTACTCTTTCCCCAAAGGTGTATTTCAAAGGGAATGACATCAGAAGACTTGCCAAAGAAGGGCAATGGAGGTTGTATTGACTGTGAATGGCCTCAAAAGCATTGTTCCCTGCACAGACAAACAAACATCCACACTTGCCATTTCTGGGAATAGAACTCCTACCAAACTAGTGTATCACAGTACAATATTACACAGTTACAGGATACACCACAAAGATTACAAGACTACTCTTTTCCCAAAAGTGTATTTCAAAGGGAATGACATCAGCAGGCTTGTCAAAGAAGGGCAACAGAGGTTGTATTGACTGTGAATGGCTCAAAATCATTGCTCCCTACACAGACAAACAAACACCCACACTTGCCATGTCTAGGAATAGGACTCCTACCTAACTAGTTTATCACACTACAGCATTATGCAGTTATAGGACACGCCACAGAGATTACTGTACTAATCCTTCCCCAAAGGTGTATTTCAAAGGGAATGACATCAGCAGGCTTGCCAAAGAAGGGCAATGGAGGTTGTATTGACTGTGAATGGCCTCAAAAGCATTGCTTCCTACACAGACAAACAAACATCCACACTTGCCATGTCTGGGAATAGAACTCCTATTTACCTAGGTTATCACACTACAGCGTTCCGCAGTTATAGGATGCACCACAGAGATTAATATACTATCCCTTTCCCAAAGGTGTATTTCAAAGGGAATGACATCAGCAGGCTTGCCAAAGAAGGGCAATGGAGGTTGTATTGACTGTGAATGGCCTCAAAACATTGCTACCCACAGAAAAACACACACACACACAAGCATCCACACTTGCCATGTCTAGGAATAGAGCTCCTACCTAATTAGTTTATCACACTACAGCATTATGCAGTTATAGGACACACCACAGAGATTACTGGATTACACCTTCCCCAAAGGTGTATTTCAAAGGGAATGACATCAGCAGGCTTGCTAAAGAAGGGCAATGGAGGTTGTATTGACTGTGAATGGCCTCAAAAGCATTGCTCCCTACACAGACAAACAAATATCCACACTTGCCATGCCTGAGAATAGAACTCCTACCTACCTAGTTTAAAACACTACAACATTATGCAGTCATAGGATGTACCACAGAGATTACTGGGTTACTCTTTTCCCAAAGTTGTATTTTAAGGTGAATGACATTAGCAGGTATGCCATAGCAAGGCATGTGAGATTGTAGTGAGTGTGACTAGCCTAAAAAGCATTGATCCCTACACAGACAAACACACACAATTGCCACATCTGGGATTAGAACTCCTACCTAACTAGTTTATCACACCACATAGATTACTGTGCTGTCCCTTCCCCAAAGGTGTATTTCAAAGTGACTGATATCAGCAGGCTTGCCATAGTAGGGCAATGGGGAAGTCAGTGTATGTGCATGGGCCATAACTCATTCAACTAGAGACAGACACACCACACTCAGGCATACACAGGTTTATATTCCACAGGTACGTGTATACAACTGCTATATGATTACTGCTTTGTACAGTCATGTTGCACAGTTAGCACTAACACCACAGAGTCTATAATGCTGAGGGATTCCAGAGGCAAATATCTACGGTGAGTGACATTTACACATCATGTGGTTGTAGCCATTTGGCTGTGTGCTGGGTGGGACAGGCCTCATGATGGAAGGCTCTTTGTCTCTGTCACACTCTTCCACACATCTATGCATGTGTACTTTTGACATATTATAGTGTGTTGTCCTTGGATATATGTTTGTATTCCTATCCAATGTGTGTGAAAAGCATGACTGGTGCATACTGAGGAGTGTATGCACTAACATCTGCAACTGTCAGATAAGTATGGTCCACTGTTGTTTCCAGACATGGACGTCATGGTCCACTGTTGTTGCCAGACATGGGCTTCATTTCTTTAAGTGTGTGAGCATGCCCAGTATGACCTTTCAGTATTTTGTTGTCTGACATTGCTTTCATTTCAAGTGTGGGATCATGCCCAGTATGACCTTCTGTATTGAATGTGTGAATTCATTACAGGTAGATTATACTCTAGTGCAGACTTTTGGGTTCTACACCTAGAGCTAGCAAACTGTTTCTGCAGGATATCTGTAGATCAGTTGACAATATGGGGTCAAACTGGGCAAGGGATAGTGGGTAATGTAGGTAATTGTGTCTGTGCTGCCTCTGCTACATGGTCCTGGGTTAGCAGAGATATTCAGATATGTGTACTGTTATACACTGTGATGTTTTATGTCATCAAGTACTGTCAGGTAAACATATTTGCTAACAGTGATGTCCTGGGGAACACAGGGTGAATGCAGCTGTGTCCAGTATTGTGGTCAAATGCCTATATCTTCTTGAAAAACTAATGCCATTCTGGAGGGGACACTTGCTGCTGGGTCTGTGTAACTGGTTCAACACCTTGGTACAGTGATGGCAGAGGATCCCATACTTGTACATCCATCAATGTGACAGTATGGCCTTATCTTGCTGTGGCAATACCTCACAGCTGATTCACACAGGTTACCCAGAGGCAGGGGTCATAAGTCAGGACATTAGCCCTATTGTGGTTTATGAGCAGGTTTGTAGCACCCATTCTTGTGTTTGCAGCCAGGGATAGTATGTGCACATGGCTGTGTTTCAGACTTCGCACACTCCATGCTGCCCATGCTCCCACCCCCACCCCTCTATTATTCTATCCTCTTCCATACATTATGCAAACTTCCCTATAGTTATCACCTCATCACAAAAGTATATTGGTGTTGGTCCACAGTTCATGCAGTAGCACATGGTGGACATTTTACTGTGGTTTGTCCACATGGCCTTGCATATGGTTTCTGTGGACTGTGTTATGTTGTTATTTGGGAGTCCATGACATAACATACATTGGTAGTATGGGTGAGACACAGGCCTTTGGCAGAGGACTGTAGGCCATTTGGTACTGATGCAGGCCAGCTGTAGCAGGCCATTGCATTCTGTCAGTCCTACAGTCCCAGATTGCAATACAGTATATTCCCCTGGGGTGACAGGGTAGATGTGCTAGGTGTTCATGCCAGTACTTTCTGTCAGTATTGATCCAGTGGTGTGGATGCTGGCAGGGTACTGCTTACAGCGAGGGACACACCTGCATGGGACTCCTGCTGTGCATACTGCATTAATTCGCTATTGCCATACACAGGTGGGGGTCATATTGTACCCATTCCCAACAGCGGGGCTAAGACCGGAGAGGTACCTGTGGGTGGTGGTTGGGTGAGCTGGGTGCATGTGTGTTATGGACACTACTTGCATCTGACTCACAGATATGCATAGGGCATTCCACCTATGCTGGCTTGGTAAGGGACATCAGCTCTTCCTCAATACATCATTCCTATGTCCTTTGTGGTCTGTGAGTGTTTGGCCAGATGACATCAGTATTCCCTACTACAAGCCCAGATAATGTGCTGCAAACCTGTATGTACAATTCCAAGGGTGTGTCCATTTAATGGTTACACATTATACACCATCTGTCTGGGGTACTTCCCCTTGTGTACTATTTGTATATCTGGCCCAACAGTAATGCCATGTCCATCTTTCAGATGGTGACACATATTACTTCCATACATTTACATTGGCTTACTGCTAGAATGTGTTATACGGCGGAGCATTGTGTTTGGCACTGCAGTTGTGAGGACTTGGCCCTGCCATCGGCGGTACTGGGAATTGGCCACGAGGACAAACCTCACCATGCATACATACTGACCACTCTCACACAATATAAAACACACACACCGACCTAACACACACATTCCTGCATATTGTACACATGCTACTAGCTATCCTGGTACCTTGGCCACCTCAGGTAATCTGTGTTCCACTGGTATTATACCTACACATACATGTTACATTTTTACATAGGATTGGGGGTGCAGACCTGACTGTTACTACATGTCTTCATCGGATTGGGGGGGCACACCAGACTGTTACTACATGTCTACATAGGAGTGGGGGGGCATGCTTGACTGTTACTACATTTCTACATAGGATTGTGGGGGGGCACACCTGTGTGTTACTACATGTCTACATCAGATTAGGGGGCACACCTGACTATTACTACATTTCTTCATAGGATTGGGGGGGCACACCTGACTGCTACTACGTGTCTACATCAGATATGGGGGGCACACCAGACTGTTACTACATGTCTACATATGAATGGGGAGGAGCACGCCTGACTGTTACTACATTTCTACATAAGATTGGGGGGGCACACCTGTGTCTTACTAAGTGTCTACATAGGACTGCGGGGGCACACCTGACTGTTACTACATTTCTACATAGGATTGGGAGGCACACCTGACTGTTACTACGTATCTACATCAGATTGGGGGGGGACACACCTGTATGTTACTACGTGTCTACATCAGATGGGGGCACACCTGACTGTTACTACATTTCTACATAGGATTGGGGGGGAGGGAACACCTGACACTTATACACATTGACTGTACTGGTATGTCAGTTACTCCATTTCATTCTGTATTCTAACCTATCATGCTGACTAGAGGCATAGCAGTGTACTGCAGGTCTTAGGTTTGATTGCTTTAGATATCAGTTTCTGACTTCTTACCCTTCAGAACTAACATCCCACCACCTGACCTGTTGTAGTCTGTCTGTGTAGGCCCAGGGGGGGGGGGTTGCCCATAGCCATCATTCAGAGGCCTTAGCACAACCTTTTTTTGTGTATGTCTAAACCTATCCTGCTGGCTGAGACTGTTGTTGGGTATGTGAGACTCCCTGACTGGCATGTGTGTGCGTGTGGTATGGCTTCACATGTGGCCCAGCACATTTTCTGCAGTGAGTTTTGCCACCATGTGTAGTACTGCCTACTATGGTGACACCAGTATTTGTTACAGATCTAATGATATGTGTCTACTATCTGCTGGCCTCCCATTCAGCCACCCAATTCCCTTGCTGCTCACATCCATACCATAGATACAAATAACAACACATACTACTCCATTTGGCAATTGGTAGGAAGAGTGACTTATCTTGTGGCTATGCCAGCATTGAGGATTGTGCTGGAGGGCTGCCTGTGTCGGATGCACATAGTACACTCCCTATACATGGTTGAGCACAGGTAGTGTCATGTTTGGCATCCCTTTTACTGTATGTGCGAGTCAGAAAGAGGTGTCATTCCCTGGGTCCCTACCGAGTCAGTGCATGTGCTATGTGTTGCCTCTTTGTCAAGGCCACGGCATACTGAGCATGCCTCCTTGTGCGTACTGGAACAGGCTCAGGTTGTTCCTCCTCTGAGTCACTCTGTGCCTGTGCAGGCCTTGGCAATTGTGGGGGGCTGTGTGTCCCTGCCCCATGCTTTTTCTGCTGCAGCTGTTTCCACAGGATCATATTGTGTAGCATGGCACATACGATGACAAATTGAGTACATGTAGCTGGTGAGTACTGCAAGATGTGTCCAGGCACAGGAACAGTGACTTGAGCAACCCAAACACACACTCTATTATAATTCTGGTCTGTGCGTGTGCCTCTTTATGGAGTTCTTGTTCGGGTGTGAATTTCTGATGGGTGTCATCAGCCACGGATCCAGTGAGTAACCAGCATCCCCCACTAGGTGACCATAAGGGATGTCCTCACTGGCAAATCTCTGGTACAGCTGTGTCAGATGCCAGATGTGGGAGTCTTGATAGCTTCCAGGGCAGCCATCACACACATTCATTATAATGCCCTGGGCATTGCACATGACCTGGCAGTTGATGGAGGGGAAGCCCTTGTGGTTGATGTAGACCCTACACTGCTCACTGGGTGGTGCTTTGATGCATATGTGTGTGCAGTATATAGCATTCACTACCTCAAGGTATTCTGCTATTTGGTGGAAGAGACGCATATTGCTGGCCAACGCCTCACAGGTGTTGGGGAAATATACGTGCTCACCAGTATGTGCTGACATGGCATCCAGGAACTGGTGGAGTACCCTGGATGCTGATGCCTGTGAGATCCCCATGATATCCCCAGTTGGCCTTTGGAAGGTACCTGTGGCTAGTATCCTTAGGCCTACACATACCTTGTTATCCACTAGGATGGGTTCCCCTCTGTTAGTTTTGTGTGTCAGGTGTGGCTGGCACAGCTCAACACTTTGCTGTAGGAGGTCCCTGTCCACCCTATAGCAATCCACTAACTCCAGCTCATGTAGCCCCTGGTAGGTTACCCTGACTCTGTACACTCTTCTCCGTCTCCTCACTGTGGGTTGGTCAACAGCATTCTCATCCTCACCACCTTCAGCCTCTTCCACATATTGATGGATGATAGCTGCTGCAGCCCCTATCATTTTGTTGTTTTTGTTTGTTAAAATTTCCCCACTTGTATACACCTGTGGTGTAGAGTATGTGGGAAAAAATAGTGGGAAAGGTGTTTGCATAGTTTGTAGTAGTGTTCTGGGCTGGGCTGGGCTGCTGCCTGTGTAATTGGCTGATTCTGATACATTTCACCTGCCAGCTAAGCTAGTTCTCCTTGGTTACCTTCCTACTACTGTTTCCCCTTCCCATTGCCTTCCTGTTTAAGCACGGGGGTGCGCCTCACAAACACAGTGCTGAAATGTGCATAGAGCTGCTATTTCCTGGTTTAGTTTTATTTTTCTTTTAAAACCTGGTGCATGACGCACACACCTGCTTAGGCAATGTAAAGAGTGCTAGGCAGCCTCACACACACCCACTTGCTTAGCTCTGCTAAGCTAAGGGCAAACCCAAGCCACAGGGCTCCAATCCACTTACAGTATGCCTGACACCCCACCCCCATAATGTCAGCTAACTCTTAGGCTTGAACTATGCTATTCCTGCACTTACTGTTGGGTGCTGACTAGCATTAAGGGGAAATCTGGGATTCAGTATAATTCCCCTCATTTGCATAGGATTGCCTGCTAATGCATAGTTACAGGTCCCACACTGAGCCCCCCCCCCCCCTTAGCAACCACTATTCACTGGCCATGTGGTCTTCTGCCTGCCATTGAGTATAATGGCGAAATAGTGATTTTGGTTAGAATGCTTATTTCAGGTTATGTTTTATATTTTTGGCCCGATCCCGTTTGCACACCGCTACCCTACACTTAAACAGTCAAAATCGGCTAAAAAAATAAAAGCTATTTTTTGTATTTTTGCAACTGTTTTCCATGCCAATGGCCATATATTTGGCCATTGGCATTGTTTCCACATAATATGCTGTTGCTGTCATGGCTCCGTTTTCAGTTTGCAGAAATGTACTCAGTTACTAACTGAATACATTTCTGCACACTACAGTAGTCCTGCATGGATGGCTGACAGCTTCCTGGATTGCAAATTCACCTAATTTGCATGTCTTTCATCTGCAAATGGGGTAATTTGCATACAGGAGCTGTGTCCGTGCAGGAATAGTGCAGGAGCACTCGTGCACATCCTTGCAGCTTATTCCTGGATCGCACAGCGGCCATATTGCCTCCAGGAGCTCCTGCACTGTTCCTGCACATCGTGCAGGGTTTGCTGAATATGGGGGTCAGTGTAGGCGTTACTGAATCCTGGGGTGAGACTTTCTGCAAAATCAGGGAAGTTGAAAGATATGGGGGAATAGGAAGGTACACTGACAACCCCCTACTTTTAAATCATTCCTGTACTATTTGTGAGAAATGTACCTACATTATGAATCTGGAATCACAGCTCTCTCACACAATAGATAGCAATACAGAGCATGTTGTCAGTCCACCTACCACAACTACTACTCATGACACACAGCATATACATAGAACAACATATGTGGAGGTATTCACAAAAAATCTACCTAAACACCAGAGACCTCCAAAACTCATACATACTAAACCGGCCATAACACCCAAACCACACAATACACATAATGACACAAACACAAATGTCTCACCACTAAAGCTCATAAGGCAATACACATCCACTTCAAATATCTTAGTCATAAGAGACTCTATAGTGAGACACACAGACATCCCCCTCACCAGGCTGAACAAAGAAAAAGTCAAGGTCTGCTGCCTTTCTGGTGCTAGGATTTGTCAGGATTTGCTAGATGAATTTTTAATAAATATGAGTTTTAGAGGAAGAGTTGTTTACTGTCACCCATGCTGTCTTTTTTCAGTGTGAGACTGTTTTGTTTAGCAAATGGCTGTCAGTGATGTTGCTATAAAATTTGAAATTGTTTTAAATGAAATCCAAATCCTTGTGATCATTGTTGTAGTATAAAAAAAAAGTATGTGCACTGACAGGTTCGAACAGTATTGTAACTTAGGAGAGACAGCAATGGGATATTGGTATGGGTGTGGAGGGGCAGTCTATAAAGACAGGACTTGCAGGCCATGCTGGTGTACTAAAGGTGTTAATTGCTCAGTTTGAGTCATCACTGTAAGAGCCAGAGAGCCTGTTTGACAGACTGTGTCAAGTAAAGATTAGAGCTTGCAGCTGGAAAACATTATACCTGGGACTGTCACTTATATGGTATCATTCTAGACTTAAGCTGGCAGCCATTAGTTAGGTTAGTGGTGAGATAAATATAGATTGTAATTCTGTAATATGTCACTATTATTGTGTTAAGGGATGGGTGAATGCAGGCAATTTATTTACTATTTGCAGAATTCTAATAAGTTATAAACAGGGGTATGGCATATAGATCCAAATATGGAATCATTCCATTGTAGTCTGCTTTCATAAGACGAATCAGTGAGTACAATGTCCCCTTTGATATGTACCTGGCCAGGCATATGCAGCAACTGGAGTGTCCTCAGATATTCCTCACAAAATAATACATGCCATGGAAAGCAGGTTCTATGGGGACTACATCAAAGTCTTGTCCTTATATACAGTCTCCTACAGCCTCTTGAGACATGACCTTTGCCTGGCCTACAAAGAATCCTCTTATCTTGCCCTAATGGACTTGTTACACATCCATAAATAAATAGCATCAGGAACACCCAGTCTAGAGATTTTAACCTTGTCTGCAACATAAATGTGGCATGCTGGAGGGACAGATATGTGTCTTAGAGGTATTCCCTTCTTTGGAACAGGCTTGCCTAGCCAAAGGTTGAAAGATTAGTACTAGGCTAACTGCCCTTGTGAACCATTTTAAGCCTAGCCAATTATCCTTTAGTGAGACTTAAACCCTGCACCTTGTGTTTGTAAGACAAGCACCTTAACCATTAGGCCACCCTCCTAACCCCTAGAGCTCATTCCTGCATTTATTCAAGCGAAACTTGGATCATTGGTAGAGAACTGTAAATATACCGCAGGTCAGGCACCTATGTCTCTATTAGAGAGAGGAAGATTGTACTTGGGTCAATAATAATATTCTAGTATGATTATAGGATACTATGATATCATGACTTTAAAATAACTTTTTGGTACTTGTACTACATTGGAAGACTGTTAGTGGCTATGCTGAGATTTGGGAGGTCTGGATGCAAGCAATTTATTTATTTATTTTTTTACTTTTTTTTGACCAATTGCAGTGGTGGTGCTGTGGTAGCATTGTTGTCTCACAGTAAGATGCTGTCTGGTTCAATTCTCAGCTAGAGCGTCTTCTGCATGGAGACATGCGTGAATGGGCACACCTTCGTTGAAGGTTGTGCATCAGGGCTGGTAAATCAGCACATAAAAATCAGCTACCATTCATTAGTGGACCGGAGTTCCACCGTGGTGACCCCTAACCAGGAAAAGCCAAAAGACACACCAACTGTTCATTGATAATACATATGAGATGGAGTGAATGTTTAACACTAATGTGTTTGAAGCATTGCTCTGACTGCTATTATCATTATTTTTAGAATTGTTTGTATTTTCATTTGCTCATAATCAGCTTTGCACAATATATTGCTATACCAATTACTGAATATTAGTCTTGACAACATACAATGTGATGTTAGTGGTAACACAAATTCTGATATCTTATCTTATCCACACCCACTGTGCCTCACTTTGGACCAGCTTTCATGTGCAGTCTGACTAATGGTTCCATGATATTGTGAATGTCATGTGTGCTAGAGTGTTCAAAAACTCCCTAACTGTCACCACTGATTTCCTTATCACATCCTGAATAAAATATCAAGAGGAACGCTACATTTCATGGCATAGCATTACTGAGCTGGTATCCAAGAGGGAACATAGGTAGATCACCTTTGTGTGTGGGTATAGGTTTGACTTCTGTTCATTCAGGAAGAATTCTATTTTGTTGAGGCAGTGTAAACTGCACTCCAATGCCCTCTGCATAAAGTGGACTTTAGTAGTCATACTACAATATTATCCTGCTTCTTTATATTTAATACTGCAATGTCAGTTGTGGAATCCTTCAAGTTTTTGGGATCTATAATGTTCCGGGACTTGAAGTGGGAGACCAATGTAGGGTCCATCATAAAAAAGGCACAACAGTGAATTTACTTTGTGTGACAGTTGAGGAAGTTCAACCTCCCACAGCAACTGTTGATTCAGTTCTATACAGCAGCCATTGACTCTTTTCTCAGCTCATCCAAACAGTGAGGTTTGTTTTTCTAATCATGACAAAAATACATGTAACTTACATCGAATAGTCAGGTCTGCCGAAAATATCACTGGTGTTAGTTTTCTCTCCTTACAGGACCCGTATTAGTCCACAGTCATGAATCGGGCAGGGAAAATCATCACCAACCCTTCACATCCAGGCCACCATCTTTTTGAACTATTACCATCGGCTAGCCATTATAGACTAATACGCACCAAAACAAAAAAGATATAAGAACAGTTTTTTTTCCACAGGCCATCAAGTTCATAAACAGTTAACTCAGCATATTAGGCTGGGGTGTTCTTTTTCCCACGCCTCCGAGGATTCTGCAGTATTGTTTACATATTGTTAATTTTTGTTTATTTCAGTATTTCTTGCACTGAGTTGCACTTTACACCTTGTATGTGTATGTACATTTACTTAATTTTTTTGTCTTGTTCTTAATAGCTGCATGTATGTTGTTTGCCTTGTTATTAATAGTTGCATGTATGTTATTTGTCTTGTTCTTAATAGTTCTATGTATGTCGTTTATGTAATTCATACTTGGAGAGTCACAGAAACCAGTCAAGTTCCTTGTACGTGTGCATACTTGGCCAGTAAATGTGATTCTGATTTCTTACTGGGGCTGAGCTTGAGTCAGTCATCTCGGTAGGGGTAGGGGTAAATGTGGATGCCCATTATCCTGCACTTGACGATGATTTTCACCAGCCATTTTGAACATATTCTGGTTGCAGTATACAAACAAAAGCCATAGAGATAAGTTGGTAATGATCTGTCAGTTTACTAATCTTACAGAGGAGAAAACCATCAACCAAAGTCAGGTATAACCTCAAAGCAGAGGATGCAGCATTTAAAAGTTATGTTATACTCCAAATCTGTCCTGGAGTTTTCTGACTTTTCTAGATTTTATAGTGCATACAGACATGTGAGAAGTAGGCTTAGGTGTGGTACTGTCCCAAAGAATATGTGTGAAACAACATCCAGTGTTATTTTATCAGACAAATGAATATGCCTAACAAATGTTTCAGGCATTCAGTATGAAAATCAGGTCATTAAAAGGGACATCAGATATGCTGTATAGTTTCCACTGTACTTCTTTTTGAGGGAACTTTCTCTTGTGACTGACCACACTGAATTGCAATGGCTGTACCAGCAAAAACAGACAGGATTTTGCCAAAGGGCTTATCCCTCCAACTTTCCTCTTAAAAATATAGCATCTCCATGGGTTCAGTTACAATAATGGAGATGATTTGTCATGGGCTGAAAACCAAACACCGGGCCTGAAATCAGTAGTTTCAAGCCAGAGTGGGGTGGGAGTCAAATGTAACATAGCATTATTGTTTTCCAAACAGAACAAGTATACATTTCTGATTTTTCCTGCATATAAGTAGTTGTTAATATTATTGAAATGCATTTATGTCTATCCCTTTAAGGAAGGTTTTCTGGTTCTTACGTGAAATGGTCCTCAGGTACAACCACTGGGTGGCTAAAGCAGGGAGAATCCAAGCCCAAATAAAAAAGTCAGAGGAAAAAGAGAGAGAGAAAGGGAGAGAGAAAGGCTCCAGAGAAGTCTGGAACAGTTCATGAACAATAGAGTAGTGACCAGAGTGCCAATTCTGGTAAAAGTCCAGTCAGAGGGAGCAGCTAATCAGAGGAGAGTCCAGGTGATTTCTGATCAGAGACTGGGGTTTATTTTAATTTTACTCATCACCAGTTACTATAATATTTTTGACTAGTGACCACAGAAGTTTTGTTTTGTGAAACAGAGCACTCTGAAATGAGTACAGTCTAAAAAACACATACTTTGATTTTTTTTTTGCAAGAAACAAGAAATTTTGTATTATAAAGACTGATAACCCTTTATTCTATGTTGGGTGAAGTCAGCTTGAACTTTTATTTTCCTATTAATAGAGCAGTTTTAATTAAAAAAGTACAGTTGTGTAAAATCTTACCATAATGGTAGATGTCCTTGCCTTCACCGCTAAAGTATTCCTTACTAATGGGATTCCTTGCCATGAAGCCCTCCGTCTGGCCAGTTTACAAATGTCTACTGTTGGTTTAAGGTACACTGAATGTGACCTGTGCACTCCTTGTGTGAGGTAAGGCATAAAGGTGATGTTCAGGCGTACCATCCTCAGAACTTATTACCCCAGTAGGAACAGCAGTCCAAGGAAAACCTAGGAGAATCTGTACAGCCAGGAAGGGAAAATGACCAGGGGGATGGAGGGAGGGAGTGAATACTGCAGTGGTGAAGGCAAGGACATCTACCGTTATGGTAAGATTTTACACAACTGTACTATGTCCTTACATTCACTACTGCAGTATTCCTTAGTAATGAGAGAGTGACAAAGCTCAAGAAGAAACCTGGGAGGAGGAAGCAGCAGAGCCCCCCCCAAGAAGCCATGAAGAATGGCAGCAGCAAAACCAGCTCTGGAGATACCATCCAACTGGTAATATTTGGTAAAGGTATGCACAGAAGTCCAGGCAGCAGCTTCAACATTAGAATTAACATCTAAGCCATTGAAAAAAGCACCAGAAGAAGCCATAGCTCTAGGGGAATGAGCCTTTATAGAAGAAGGAAGGCTCTCGCCAAGAAAAGTGTAACAAAAGGAAATAGCCTTTGAAATCCAAGTGGAAATAGTTTGCTTGGAAACAGCCAAACCTAAAGACCTAGGATGAAAGGAAATAAATAACTGGTCAGACTTTCTGATAGCTTTAGTTTTATCCAAATAAAATCCAAGCTATCTATGCACACCTAAGGTATGCAGCACCCTCTCACTTTCAGAATGTGGAGAGGGAAAAAAAGTAAGCAAATTAATAGACTGATTGAATGACAACTCATTAACCACCTTGGGCATGAAAGAAGGATTAGTATGCAAGGACACCCTGTCCTCATAAAATATAAAAAAAGGTGAACAAGCCATAAGGGCTTGCAACTCAGACACCTGTCTGGCAGAAGTAAGAGCTAACAAAAGAACCATCTTCCAATATCAATGTTGCAAGGAAGCTGAAACAGCAGGTTCAAAAGGAGCCTGAGTCAATTTTTCCAGAACAAAATTAAGATCCCAAAAAAGAGGAACAGGCTTCCTGGGAGGTCTAATATTAAGGATGCCTTTAAAAATTGCTTACCCTCAAATCTAGAAGCTAACAGGTGAGTTAAAGTTAGACAAGCAGAAAGAGTGGATAAGTGGGCCTTAATAGAAGAATAGGCCAAATCAGCATTGAGTAACTCATACAAATAAGAAAGAACCAAAGTAACATCCACAGAAAGTGGGTCCAGGTCAGGAGAAAGACACCAAATAGAAAACCTATTCCATTTATATAAGTAGGATTTCGTAGTAGTAGGTTTCCTGGCCTCCTGCAGGACCTGCAGCATGTCCTCAGAAAAAAGGTGTCTATGAGGAATGAAAACCCTATCACCCACAGTGTCAGTTGAAGCATGGATAGGTGGGGATGGATGAGAGACCCCTTGTCTTGTGTGAGGAGATCCACCCTGTGTGGTAACTTGTGAGGATTACTCCTGGCTAGATGCAGAATTAGAGGGGAACCAGTGCTGTCGCAGCCAAAAGGGAGTCACCAACAAGATTTTGGGAGGATCCTGTTGAATCTTGAATAGGACTCTAGGAATGAGAGGAAGGGGAGAGAATGCATAAAGAAACATCCCATTCTAAGAAAATGAGAGGGCATCCACCTTCCATACCAGAGGACCTGCAACTCTGGCACAAAACAGAGGAAGTTGTCTGTTTAGAGGGGAGACAAAAAGATCCACTTGAGGAGTACCCACTGGGGAACAATGTCCAAAAACACATCCCTGTGAAGCATCCATTCATGGTACTGAGTGAAGGACCTGCTCAGATTGTCTGCCACAATGTTCTGATCTAAAGGAATGTAAACTGCTTGAAGAGTCACACAATATTGGATAGCCAGATCCCATACCAGAAGTGCCAGCTGACAAAGACGATAGGATGTCATACCCCCCTCGTTTGTTGATATACCACATGACTATGGTATTGTCCGTGAATACCTTGAAAGGCCCTGAAGAGAAGGGAGGATGAAAGGCCTGAAGAGCCAGCATAAGAACCCTCATCTCTTTGACGTTCATGTGCTTCTTCTGCTGATGAGGAGACCACACTCCCTGAACCCTCAAGGAGCCAAACGTTGCTCTCCCATCCCACATCTGAAGCGTCTGTGAACAGATCCTGAGAAGGAAATGGAGGCTGAAAAAGGAGCCCTGGATTCAGAGACAATTGGTGAATCCACCACAGAAGTTCATCCTTGAGACACTGGAGAAGAGGAACAGGAAAGTCTAGAGGATTCGCATGCTGAAGCTACATCAACTTCAGAAATCACTGGAACTTCCTCATGTGGAGTCTGGCCAGAGGAAGCATTGGAATGGTGGAAGCCATGAACCCCAGTGCTCTCAGAAACTCCCTGGATGAAATGGAGGCCAGGGGAAGAAGAGTCTGAAAGAAAGAAATGAGAGTTAATGCCTTTGGAGGAGGCAGGGATGCCAGCATTGGCACCGTTTGAAACCTGCAACCCAGAAAGACATGATCCTGAGAAGGGATCAGGGAAGACTTGAAGTTTATTGTGAACCCCAGGCTCTGAAGAAGAGAAATGGTAAAATGAAGATTTTGCAAAAGGTCCTCTGGAGAAGAAGCCTGAATCAGCAGGTTGTCCAACTAAGGAAAGATTTGGATTCCTTGAAGCATGCAAAAGGCAGTCACAGGAGTGAGACATTTGGTGAATACCCTTGGGGCAGTAAAAAAGGCCAAAGGGCAAAACACAGAACTGAAAATGCCAGAGAAATGCAAAAATCTCCTGAAAAGAGGATGGATCGGAATATGGAGATAAGCATCCTTAAGGTCCAGAGAGACCACAAAAGCCTGAGAGAGTAAGAGGAAAAAGGGACTGAAGGGACAACATCCAAAAGGAAGGCACCTTCAGAAAGGTATTCAGATGGGAGAGGTCGAGAATAGGCTTCCAAGTACCTTATGTTCTGGGCACTAGAAACATTCTTGAATAAAACCTTTTTCCCCCTTTGGGACACAGGCACTTCTTGAATAGTACTTTGAGTTGTCAGGAAAGGAAGCTTAAGAATCTCTGCAGTCTGAGTGGCCTTAGCAGGAGTAGTCTGTTTACTAACCTTTTTACCTTTAGAAGGAGGGCGAGACTGCCTATGAATAAAGGCTGTCTTAGAAGGGTAGTTCCATTGAAATTTAGGGACAAGAGAAACAAACACATGCTTAAGCTCCTGTAAAGCCTTCCCCTTGTCCTGAATAGACTTAAATAAACCAGCAGCCACTTCACCAAACAAAAGAATATTATCCAAAGTAGTATCCAGCAATGTAGCCGTAATATCATCAGGCAAATGTTGAAGCCGAAGCCATGAATTTTTCCTTAGAACCGAACCAGAAGCAGCAGCCCTTGAAGAAGAATCTGCAGCATCATGACTACATTTGATAGAATGACAAACTACCTGAGAGGAAGTCCCAAGCAAGGAAAGAGCAAAATATTTACTCAGAGTCTGGAAGATCAGAAAGAACCTAACAGACCTGGGAAGGAAGAGCCAAGACATACCTAGAGATAGGGGTCTGATAATTAATAACTCTAAAAGGTAGGGTAGATAAAGTATAAACTGTCTTACCCAGCCTATCCATGGTCCTACTGTCCTTGTCAGAAGCCAGTAACTTAGACAAAGGAAGGAATTGAGATGAGTTATCAGAGTCTACAGACACCACAGAGGGATCAGCAGCAGGACATTTAAACAAAAAGAAACAATCCTCAGGCACCCTATAAAATCTATCAGACTTCCTGGAAGCAGGGGGCGGAGAATCCGGTACTTTAGAGGCAGTGGAAAAAACATCCAATAAAGCAGGCAAGACAGGAGGAATGGCTTCAGGTTTAGGAGATTCCATTTGCAGTAACTCATAGTACCTCTTATGGATATCTGAAACCTGGGCACAATCCCACTTAAAAAAGTCCATCATCCTAGAGATCGTGTCCCCAAATAGATGTATGCAACAGACTGGCAGTTAAAACAGCATTCAAACTAGCAGCAAAGAAACTCTGAGGATGGTACGCCTGAAAGTCACCTTTATGCCCTACCTTATGCAAGGAGTGCGCAGGTGATGTTCAGCATACCTTAAAGCAATGCTAGACTTTTGTAAACTGGCCAGATGGAGGGCTTCAAGACAGGGAATCCTATTGGCAAGGAATACTGCAGCTGTGAATGTAAAGATATCTCAAAGTGTCACCTGCATTATTATATTCACACACAAATATATTTATATCTACTCTCCATCAGATAGATAGACAGATAAAATTGCCAAAAAATGGACCAATGAAGTCAGAGAGAAAAAAAGTTATTTAGTATTCATAAACCACAAAGCTTTCAGGATAAACCCTTCCTTGGTGTGATCAAATACAATTAAATCCACAGTACTTAATATACAATAAAAAAAACACAGCCAACCAATCACATCTAAGCATCAATCAAATACTTAACACTGCTCAACTTACAACAATTGCAATCTTAAAAAGATACAAGCTTATTTCAGAACCACAAGTTAAAATATCTGCACATATAAAACATACTATACCCTGCTTTAATACATATAAATATGTAAATACAACTAAAACCTGCATACACTCCAAATGTTTTAGATAGCTAGATAGATAGACAGATAGCTAGATAGAAAGATAGATAGACAGATAAATAGACATGTGTCTGTATGTAGCAGGAATGTGGGGATACAAAACAGCAGTCACCCTGCAAAAAGTACTTGAAAGGTGTATCTGTTTAATTTTTTAAGGTTTGGCCTATACGTGGGTGCTGCACTTCTGAGCAGAGCCATTCTTAAGAGGTCATCTACAATACCATGTACCTTTGACATCCTGTTCTCAATTAAATAATCAGAGGCTGATAAGAGTATGGTTTATCTCTTGATATCTACAGATGCTATGATGGCTTAGCTGGCACAGAGTCATATATGGCAGTTGATATAGTTGACAGAATCTGTAAGATCTGACTATATAGCATGGGGTAAAACTTACAAGATCTCCATCCAGTCATTAAGGCTATTTTTTAAATGGTTTGGGGGACGCCATTAACTGATATGCAGTTGAAGTTTATTTCACAGGTTTCAAATTTATTGGGACTGACAACTTTTTGTGTTTATATTGTGATGATGATTAAGATCCTTACAATGATTATTGGTAGTATTGCCAGTTTTACAATGATATAGGGGTTCAAACTGGATTGGGTCTTTCTTTGCCTTAAACAAACAAAGATCCCTGTAAGAGGCAGAGCAGAGCAACAGGGTCCTTAATCTCTATGTATAATCCAAGGAACACATACCTGAATTTTTCTTGGTTATGAAACATTATCACCTTTTAAAGTTGGTCGAGGTGTTTTGAGAGTTACATGGAAAAGGGAGCACTGTATTCTGTCATAGGCCTGATAAGGGAAGAATACAAAGGAATGATAATCTTTTTTAGAGATGGAGGATATACATTTGTTAATTATTTGAGCAAGCTAGAATGATTTCCTAACTATGGTTCATACAAGATGGTTGAAGGATAGCTAATTATCTATGAATGACTCAAAGCCCCCAAATAACAGTTTCAAACTTAAAGGGGTATAATTTAAATGGTAGGTTCAGGAGTGCTCTTGTTTCAAAAAAGTAGTACATTTTTTATACTGAGTTTAAGTCTATGATTGGTCCATGACTGGCATGGCTTTATAGGTGTAAGCAGGAGAGTGTATAATAATAATAATAATATCAAGTTTGGTGACATGAGCATGCTGGATTAGCCATATGCCCTTTGCATCAGCTTTGAGATCAGAAAAGTGTAATCCAGAGAGGAGAAGACCCAGTATGAAGACCTGGGTGACACTACTAGTGACAAATCTTTTAAAAGGAAATACACCAACAACCCTCACAATGTGAGCTTTGCCTTAATGCCAGTTTGCTATCCAGTGGGCCACACATGAATTAAAATTGAGATGTGTGAGCTTATCAGTGATATCAAGGCGAGGAAAAGTGTCAAAAGCAATATCTAGCTCTACATATACATTGTTGATAAACCACCCACGTCTACACTATCAGTAAAGTTTCAAAGAACTTTACAAGATTAAGCATGCAGGTTCTACCTTTTACAAAACCAAATTGACTGGGGCCAAGGAATTGCAGACTTCTGATATAGTTACGTGTGAACATGACTACACATTCCAAACCCTTGCAAATAATACTGATAAGATTGATTCATTTGCAGATTTCCGTGGCTGTGGAGGACCTGTCCTTGCTGAGTGGCACCAAACTTGTTCTTCAGACTTGTGCCATTGGAGAGGCTGAGGGTGAACAGCTTGATAAACTCATCAGCAAAGGTTTAGTACCAACTAAGAGAACAATGTGAAAGATTGTGGGGACCTGAGACCCTGGTATTTTTGGCTTTAAAAATTACAGTTAGACCCCCTTTTCTTTTCACAAGAACAACAGATGCAGCCTATTTACCATACTTTGCTAGACTGACAATATTTTCTCTTTCTGATCTTTCTCTCAAATTATCAGCTTTGTCTTTCCTTGTGAATGGCATGAGCTGATGCATATAGAATTTTTGAGAAATATGTAGTCACATGTATGGTAGCTTTCTCACCATAATGTGAATTAAGTCTCAAACTGCTTCAATGTGTGTTTCCAGCACTCCTATAGACTTACTCATTTTACAGACTTTGACTTCCAAACTTTATCTATTTCCAGTTTTACACAAGATTTCATGATCACGTCTTCACATCCAAGCTGCACTCTCTTCCTTGCAATGTAATGCCAGTTGCTCCTTTTACTTTTCATACCATATTGCAACCATAATCTGACCCACTATAGACCAATTCCTTCCAGAATGATTTTTAAGTTTAACTGTGTTATTAAACTGCAGCACACACTTTTAATGCATTCCAGCTTGTCACAATTAGGCTGTTTCATTCCTTAAAGGTTGCAGTTTGGTAGGCGGTTGTTATTGTTGTTATAACAATACAACAACAATATTTACTTTTCAGTCTGTTTTCCTGAATGTTTACTTTGTGGACTGCACCAACAGGTATTTTCCTCAAATCTTATATATCTTTGTCTGCTGTTCCCATACTGAGGGCTGTTTTGGATAATCACTGAAAAGTATTAATTTAATTCACTTAATAGCTTTATTTCACAAACTTCATTGTAAATACCACTAATGGATGAGTTTTTTAATGCTTCAGCTAAACCATGATGTGAAATAAAAGTGATTAGAGGGAGGATCTTTTAAAACTGTAGAGAAGGTACGCCAGACCAGAAATTAATTGTTGGTGTTTTAAATATTATAAATGCTATAAGCAAGCTATCCATTTTCTGAAGGGTGGTAGACTTAGCAGAATTGAAAATAAGCCCATCTTGTGATATTATTTAAGAAGATTATGCAATTGTAATATAACCAACAAATAATTGATTTCTACTATGTGCTTGCATTTTTAAGATTATGGGTTAGGGAAGCATGGATGCGGATATTAGCATGATTTGTGTGATACGTCTGCACCCTGGGACTTAGTCTTAGACTTAGTTCCATTTACTTTACTGTGAGGCTTCAAAATGAAAAGAAGTACCTGCTTTGTCAAACAAGGAAAAATGTTTGCTGTCTGTACCTTTCCCTATGCCCCACAAACAAGTTCTGATTTGTGAATATAAATTCCCCCATATTATGAGAACTATTTTTCTCTGGGATGTTATACAAGTAAATAATATCTTAAAATTCTTAATACTATTATGAGAAGACTTACATTACAGGAGGTATAGCTATGGGCTAGGACCAAAACAATCCCAGGTTTCTTAATATACCTGCAGTATAGCAGCATAGCGATCCATAATTGGATTTTGTACAGTTTGTTCAGAATTATTTTGATTAACATGATCAGTTAGTATTTGTGCATACTTATTTGATGCTGAGTTTGGCCAGTTAATGTCTGGGTTGTGAAATCCCCCATAAGGGTTGTATTTTCATTGATTTTTATATCTTGGGTTTAGTTAGGGAATTATTATACTGCATTGGAGACATATACTATATGATAACTTCCTATAACATTATATTCACAATTACTGATGTAAATTATTTTATGAGCAATTTGTAATCCTCAGATATTTTCTTGAATTCTTTACGTACTGCTTTACAAGTCCTGAAGGACCACCTCCTATCCCATCAGAACTGCAACAAGAAAAAGAAGTATAACCTGGAATTTTTTATATATATTTAACAGGGCCACCTACACCTTTGACTTTTTTATATCTTGTGTATTTTCAATTTTCTTGTTTTGAATGCTTAAAATATGTTATGATATCCATGCGCCTTATCAGAAGACAAAATAATTTTGTTAAGCAGATATGTTTTTCCCAAACTATCTTTTCTGTTTGCTAATATCATATGTTGCATACTCTAGAGAGAGGACTTTAACAGATTGCTCACTGCAATATGAACAATAGCCATATTATAATCATTTTTCTTTGTAAAATAATTTTACAAACTTGAAGGATTACAATTCAAATACAAACAAATGAATAACAAAAGGAAAAAAATAGCTATTCACAAGAATCCACAGCAATAATAAATTAATACAAGTCATCGATATTTTTCTAGTAAATCACATAATTTTTGTTAATATTTTTATGATGAGTAATATTTGGAGTCCTTATGTTTAAAGTTGAAAGTTCTTTCCTGCATACTCTTTTAGCTAAAATAATGAAATCATCAAAAGACAAAGTAGTTTTATGTTTTCAATTTTTTGTAATTATTTTCCTAGTTAGTGATAAAATTGACCAAAGGAGAGGCAACTATGATCTGGGGACAATTTCTGGTACTGGAGCGTTAAATAAAATGATTGAATCAGTTATACAACATTTATCAGTCTGTAGTGCTTAAGAAAACTTTATAAATTAATTCCAAAAAGATACAACCAATTTACATTTTAAAATCATATGAGCCCAATCTGCTTGTGTGTCACAATTACATCTTCAGCATTTAACTTCCTTTGTTTTATTATATTAATCCAATTTTGTCAGGAGTTAAGAAGGTTCTGTGTATATATTTCTAGTTATACATTCTCCAATAAAGAAAGGATGTTGTTTTACAACTTGACTTTAAAATCAATTTCTTATTATCTATTGAGAACTCAAATCCATTTAGTTTTGTAGAGTAATTCCAAAGGTTTGAATTTAAATTTATAAATTCCGCTCTTATGATTTTATATATTACTGATATATAAGATTTATTGTGGAAAGGAATGTGGTTAATGTTTATCAAGAAATCTAAGATTATACATATCATTTTTTCTTTATAATTCATTATTATTTTAAGTTTATCATTTACATATGTTATGCAAGAATGAATGTTTACCCAGTTATCTTTTGTTAAAGAATATTTTGAGAGAAGAAATTCAGTGGTATGTAATTTATTTCCATTTAAAATTTGATGCCAATATAATAAATTGGTTTCCTGAAATTCTAACATCTTGTTTTTATTAAATGTGTCTAAACAGCCCTTAGTGTTAGGTATGGGAAATACTAGAAAAAAAAACAAATCTTTAAGTATATAATTAGTGTCAATGAATGACTTAAATATATGAAGAACATAATCTACTAATGGAATAGATGATATTATTTTTTTCATTTGTGAAGAAATGCTTTAAAGTCCAGTAAAATTTATTGGTACCAAATAAGGTTTGAGGAATTAGATTATGCTTATTATTTTGAATTAATTGTTCATGTAAGGACTTCCATGTTGAATGATATGTGGAATTTAACCATAACACTATCATATTTATGATAGTAGAGTTTGTATATAGTTCAATATTTGGGAAAGCTATCCCTTCATCTTCCTAGCTTTTACTATGCCAATCAAAA
Source organism: Protopterus annectens (assembly GCF_019279795.1). NCBI lineage: Eukaryota > Metazoa > Chordata > Ceratodontiformes > Protopteridae > Protopterus > Protopterus annectens. The sequence continues at coordinate 699,604,328 of NC_056748.1, forward strand.
GACACTCTTGGTTTATTAGGATACCGGAGGAATTTTAAAAGGGTTGTGTTTAATTTGTTAATTATTTTTTTAGTGGGAAGAAATATTAGAGCCTGTATATAGAATAAGAGTTTTGGTTGTATAATCATCTTTCAACAAGAGAAAAACCAAAACGAACCAACTGCAAACTATGAAAAAACAACAAGATAGGCAAACTGACATAACCACACTCCAGTTTATTGTTAGCACTTTTGTATAGCAAATGCTTATACTTCTTCAGACCAGGACTGAAGAAATATAAGCATTTGCTATACGAAAGCGCTAACAATAAACTGGAGTATAATCATCTTTATTAAAGTACGTCTATCCTCCATTGTAAAAAATGATTTATTCCAGTCCTCTATTAGTCGTGTAATTATATTCATTAAGTTTGAATAGTTTGTTTGAATTGTATTTTTTATTGTAGTTGTAACATCAATTCCAAGATAATTAATATGAGTATTGTTCCAATTGAATTCAGTGAAACTATTTAGGAAATCAGAGGTTGTTTTATTAATAAATAAAATTTATAATAATTTTTAATATTGGTGACATATCCCTTATGTTGGCCTCATGCAGACATGCCATTGTCATAGTTTTTGTATTTATATGTCTTTGTTGACTGAGAAAGTCTAATTGGAGAAAGCTCATTTTCAGCAGAGGCTCAAAAAAAATTCCAAAATAATAAGTAGGATGCTTATGACAAAACCTTTTTTACAAATACGCATTACATAGATAATTTTTAAGACATCTAGATATGAATAGGTTATTGTTCTGTAGTTACATTATACAAAGATAAAACTGGTATTTCTTCTGTACTGACATAAAACATAATGTCATGTTGCAAGTATAAAACATTTAGGATTCAAGCAGTTCATGTGCAATATATGAGACAAGCAGACATTAGATATGACTTATATGACATAAATAAGGACAGCTAAAGTACAGATTTTATGAATAAATAAAATTGAGGTAAAGAGTGTGAAATATTAGTCAGTAAATATATAATAGACCAAGCTAGAAGAAGGGTAGATGCATTGTATAGCTAATGAATCAAAGATAGTGCAGGTAAGAATACAATGGTACACAGGATCACAAGATCATGGGAGATTACTAGGCTGTCGACCAGGAGGTCATTTCAAGCTTAGCCATTTCATCCCAATATAATAATATAGAAATGTTAGTTAATACTCAAGATTGCATTTAGTAATGACTGCCCATGTCCAGGAGGGTTGTGGGAACTATTCCCTGTAAGAATTTACGTTGCCCCATCCACACGTCCAGGTTAATTTTGAAAAGTGGCATAAAGGTGCTCTGTTTCACATAAATAGGTAGCCTATTCCAAAGATGCTGTGGTTGCTGTGAGATAAATATGTCCATCCAGCATTCCCTATTTAAGTCGCAGCCCATATTTAGGTCCCTGGAATGGGTGACCTTAGTCCTATTTGATTTACAGATATGCAGCAAGTTCATTAGGTTTGGGTCTGAATTTGCTCTGTATGCCAGGCATAAGTCTCCCCTAAGAAGTCTATATGATACAGATTAAAGTGACAGAGACTTTAGTTGGTCTGTGTATGGCACCTGCTGGAGTCGCTTGATCTTCTTTGTTAGAAACCTCTGAGGTCTCTCCAATTGCTGCAGGTGCTTTGTACAGTACATGCTGAATGGGGGATTATACTCAATTATGAGCTGGATTAGTGTCGAATATAGAGGGGTTATTAAACATTTTGCTCTCAAGGTCATGCATTTACTAATCAAGTGTGCTACGTAGAAAGCCTTCCTTATTACAGTAAATACATGGTGGACAAAGTTAAGGTTGCGGTCAACTTGTGAACCTAAGACCCTTACCAGTTCATGGGTACTTAGGGTATTGTTGTTGATTTGATAGTGTGAAGGGACACTGTTTGTGCCGAAGGGACTGATGATGCATTTCTTTGCATTCATTTTGAGACTGTGACTAAGACGCCAGTCACTGGTCTGTGTAAGACCCTCCTGGAGTATACTGACATTTGTGGAATCAATAATTGCACCCAGTTGCAGTTGTCTGCAAATTTGGTCAGCCACAACCCCTTAGTTTTGACCTGAACTTTTTAGAAGCATATACTAAACAGTAGGGGCTCCAGCACTGACCCTTGTAGCACCCTGCTGTTAACAAATCTGCTGGCTAATGTGGAGTCACCCATTTTGATAGTGTGTATCTGGTTTGTGAGCCAGTAAGCAACCCGTCTTACAATGAAGGGGTTTACATTCAGTTTACTAACTCTATTGGTAATGCAGGAGTGTGGGAGTGTGTCAAAAGCCTTTGTCAGGTTGAGGTATGCTGTGTGCACAGATCTGCCCTCATCAATGGCCCTGGTCACATTTTCAAAAAAAATCCACAAGATTTAACAGGCAGGATCTGCCCTTGACAAAGCTGAATTGGGTAGGATCCAGGGTTTGGAGGTTGCTTGTGTCTTTATTTATGAGGTCCATAATGATATGTTCCATGGCCTTACAGATGAGGCTGGTCATCCTTATGGGTCTGTAATTCCCTGGGTCTGTTGCTAGGCCACCTTTGTGGAGGGGAATAACTGTTGCTGTTCTCCATTCTGCAGGAACAAAGACTGTGGCTAGACTATGATTGAAAGAGTACATAACAGTGATGCTTGTTCATGTTTTAACCTGTTTAGAAGACAGTCTGGGATGCCATCTGATCCCATAGAGGTTGTGTTCTTTGCCTTGGACAAAGCTTTGATGACCTATTCTTCAGATATATAGGGTGGGGGGGGGGGTTAGGGCAAAGATTGTGATAGATTTGAAGGAGATAGGGGTGAAATTTTCACAAAACCTCTCCTCTAGCAAGTTTACAATCTCTGTAGGGTCAGTGTGTATGTGATACCATTGGTCACTAGTTCTGCACATACTTGGGTTCTACTTTTTAGGCTATGTACATAGCTGATAAAGGCCTTATGGTTATCCTTGGCTGTACTAGCTAAGTTTTTCTCACAGAGGCCCTTAAAGGATTTGATAAGTTGTCTTATTTGACTGTTGAGGCTGAGAAGGGTGCTTTTCTGTTGTTAGGGTCTTGCCTTTGTTTTCATGGACAGCAACCTTTTGCATTTATTGTAAAGTTTGTTGATGCTGGATGTCCACCAAGGAGGCCTGTTTTTACTTGGGTCTCTGGCTTTGATTCTTTCTTGTACAGCCAAGACTATACACTTATGCAAGTGATTGTACAGGGCTTTAGTGCAAACTTTGGTGTAGTTACCAGCTAACAATTTATACCTTCACCTAAGAAGGTATGTTTAGTCTTATTTTACCCTTTGTGAGTTCTGGTGAAGAGTCAGCTTGAACGTGACTGATATGTGGTCAGATTTAACTAATGAGGCTCCAACAGTTATGGGAGTGCAGTTAGTGAGGACCAGATCTAGTATGTTTGTTCCTCTTGTCAGAGTATGAACAATTTGTTCCAGGGTATCTGAGTTGTCAAAGTCAAACAACTTTTGTGCTAGTGGTTTGGGCTAGCATAGGTTACTCGAGTGATGGTGGGATAATTGAAATCTCCAATAACAAAAGTGTTTGGCAATATTTGGATTGTCTCCAGTTTGGTTAAGTAGACTTTGTGCACGTCATGACCCATGGAGGGGTATCTATAACTGGCTATGACCTGAATGGAAGGCTTATCTACAGTAACCTGAACTTGGAGTAACTCTATGGAGTTGTCTAGTCTAACTAGATGGCAGGTGAATTTATCCAAATTATTGATAGAAACACCGCCTCCTTTTCTCACACATTCATTGTGAGGTCTGAAGGTGTGGAAGGCATTGTAGCCTTGGAAGGCTGGGGTCCTCTCTAATGCCTTGAACCAGGTTTCTATGACTGCACAAGCATCTACATGTTCCAGTGATAGAAGTGCTTCCAGGGTGTGCAATTTTTGGTTTAAGGTTCTAGCATTTAGAAGCATGGCCCTTATTTTGTTATAATTGGCAATTTTCATGTCGGTAAGTTTGTTTTTGAGACCTTGTATAATAAAGGCACTATGGGGGAGGCAAGAGCCTTTGCCAGCTGCTGAAAGCCTAGAGGTGCCAGGTACAAACTGTGTCTGGCAAAACGGCGATGATTTTTGAAAATGGCATCCCAGCCTGACAGGAACTGGATCCCCTTTGAATGACACCAAAAACTAAGCCGATATTGAAATCAATCATTTTTTGTTTATACTGTGACATCATTTTAGGTGAGGGTAGTATGCTGCTCAATGGTACAGGCATACCCATCTGGGACACATACTCAGAGAACTCAAGCATGTCTCTCTTCATATAGTCCAGTGAGGTACTTCTCAGATCGGTCACTCCATGAACTATGACAGAGTCATAATGATACTTGTTGCTTAGAGAACTGAGTGCATGCGTGATCTGATGAATCCTGGCACCAGAAAGACAGCTGGCTGTGACTTTCTCCTTGCCCAGCATGCTGAGTGGGACATCCATGTGTCTCCCTATTGAGTCTCCAGTGACTAGAGTTATGCCTTATGGGCTTAATAGGTGAGACATTGGTGTTGCTATGTCTCATGGGTGCTGTGGGAACTGTGTTAGTTGTAGCAGTCTTGTGTTTTGGAGGTTTCTGGTGTTTTGGTTTTTGTTTTGAGAGAACCTCCACATATCTTAATTTTTGTGTTGGATGCATACTATGTGTATGAGTAGTGGTACTATTTGCATGTGTAGTGGTGGGTGGGTTGACAACCTCTTCTGTGTTACTGTTTTGAGAGTGAGAGAGCATGGATTCCAGATTCTTGGTGTAGATACATCTCTCACACTTTGTACTAAAGTGAGTTATTAGTAGAGGGTTGTTGGTATACATGAGGAAATTGCTACACTATCACAAGAGACTCAAGTCAACAAGGTTAGCAGGAGAAACAAGGGTGGTCCAACTGTCTATAATGCTAGGTTGAAGACTGTTGTCACTGGGGGGGGGGGCTTTTCTGGATCGATCAAGGAGGAGCTCAGTGGATAGATATTTTGGCCTGTTCTTTTTTTGTTGGTAATTAAGTAGGTTTCTGCTCACTAGCAGTATTTCTTTGACTGGGAACGTACTAAGGATGAGGGCTAGACCAATGTGCTACAGCTGTAACTAAGGGAAAAACTGTCAAATTAATCTGTCTGACTATTGCACACAACTGTCTGGCAGTGCATGATGCTGTCCCAGTTAGGGGTCGCCACAGCAGAACTCCGGTCCGCTAATGATTGGCAGTACATTTCTACATGCTGGCTTGCAGGGCCTAATGCACAACCTTCAATGAAGGAACGCCCATTCACGCATGTCAAAACACAGAACACGCTCTAACTGAGAATCGAACGTGCAACGTCTAACTGTGAGGCGACAATGCTACCGCAGCACCACCACCACAAATACCAGAAGCTAGAAACGTGAAAAAAAAAAACTTTAAAAAGGTTCAAAAGGACCAATGAGGATGCTTATTCCAAGCCCTAGAACAACCACCCTTCACCAGATAGGTTCCAATCAGCACAATCCTCTCATTAGAGTGTAGAAAGGCCACTTCCAATCCAAAATGGCCTAGAAAACATGCTCAGAACAAAAAGCCACTACAAACAGACCCAGATGCATCAAACCTGTATCTGGACTATGCTAGAGCTACTAGCTTTCCTAGTTCCGACGGGAACCACTAGACAATGTTTAACAGAGCAGAAAAAAAGCAGTGAGACACTAAAATGTCTAAATTAGCAGAAAATCAGCAAGGAGATCTAAATAACGTTTTAAACAGCTAACAAATCAGTTATTATAACACTGCTTGGTGGGAAAACCAGAATAAGCAGAACAGATTGTTTTGCAACAGTGAAAACATCAGCAAATACTTAAACAGTGAAAATAGCAAAAAAAGCTTAGGAAAAAATGAAAACAGTAATAAAATTCTATTTAATAGGCACAGTAAAGCAGAAAATTGCAGTACAACAGTGAAGATTAGTACACAGTATATAAATACAGTATTTAAGTAGGCAGCAGGCAATAAAAAGTGCAGTAAATAGTATAAATAAGCAAAAAAAAAAAAAAAAAAAAAAAACAGGCAACTCTGGAAGCCCAGAATCCTCTAGTCATCTTGTACCTCAGCTCAGAGTTGTGGTTGGTAACTCACCTCAGTTCAGCTCAATAGAAACAAGCAGAAACCAGCTCAAATGCAGAGCTTAAAAACTTGAAAAAAAACTTACTCATGTCAGCAAAGCTCCTCATTGGCCATCTTTAAAAAAAAAACCTTGATGACTGGATGGGAAATAAAAAATTCACCCCGGGCATTACTTCTGTGGCACTGCTTGACAGGGTCACAGGAAAATATTTTTTTTGGCTGGTGAAAGCCAGGGAATGTTTTAGGCTAGGCTTATATAGGCCCCAGGGCCGATAGCCTAGTACCTACCTATGAACCTAAAATGTTCAAAAGGACCAGTGAGGATGCTTATTCCAAGCCCTAGATCAACCACCCTTCAAGCCCTAGATCAACCACCCTTCAGTAGACAGGTTCCAAACAACACAATCCTCTCACTAGAGTGCAGAAAGGCCCCTTCCACTCCAAGATGGTCTGGAAAATGTGCTCAGACCAAACAGGCACTACAATCAGATCCAGACACAGCAAACCTGTATCTGGACTATGCTACAACTAGCTAGTAGCTACCCTATTTTCATTGAGAACCTCTAGAGAATATTTAACACATCAGGAAAAATAGCAATAGTAAGACACTAAAACAAACATTTAAAATGGCAGAAAATCAGAAAGGAGACTTTAAAGAATGTTTTAAACACCTAACAAATCAGTTATTATAACACTACTTGGTGGGCAAACCAGAACTTTGCAACAGTAAAAAGCACCAGCAAATACTTAACAAACAGTGGAAATAGCAAAAAGAGCTTAGTAAACAATTAAAACAACAATAAAATTCTATTTAGCAGGTACAGTAAAGCAGACAATTGCAGTACAACAGTTTAGATTAGTACACAGTATATAAATACAGTATTAAAGTAGGTGGCAGGTAATAAAAAGTGCACTAAATAGTGTAAACAAGCAAAAAAAAAAAACAGCTACTTATGGTTTTTTGGAATCTCAGAAGCCACTAGTCAAATGGTATCTCAGCTCAATGCTGTGGCTGGTAGCCCACATCAGTTCAGCTTGGTGGTACAAACAAGCAGAAACCTGCTCAAATGCAGGGCTTAAATGCCAGAAGGTAAAAACTTGAAAGAAAAAACTTTAAAAAGGTTCAAAAGGACCTATGAGGATGCTTTTTCCAAGCCTTAGACCAATCACCCTTCACCAAACAGGTTCCAATCAGCATCCTGACATAGAACATGGTTATAAGAGAATGATGGAGGTTACTCAAAGGAGATTGGTAAAGTGGGAAAGTCAGAAAGAAATAAAAATGCAAAGTGAAGATTAAGATGGGAAGGTAATTCAGGAGGAGTGGTAGAAAGGTTTGCTGTATAAAAGGGGATAGAGGATATAAAGGGATAGAGGGTATGAGCAGACAAAGGAAAACAGAGTCTTGATCTCTTTACAAAGTTGTGTGAGATATATATATATACAAAAACAAAATATGCCATATATTGTTATACATTTACTTTAATAACGCATTATTAACTTGTAAACAAAAATATAAATGCACACTTATGCACTCATAGGATGGCATTAAAAAATGACACAAAAGAAACTGAGCATCAAGCATACATCCTGAGCTTTATCACTCTGTTTCTACAGTTATGAGTAGTAACATTATTTGTATATTTTATATCATACTCTTTGCATTAGGGAGCAAGATGTCATCTACAAGCAGACATGATTTGGTAGACATTCAAAGTGAAATTGTCACTGTGGGATGTACAGTTATGAATTATTAAAAGGTGTTTGTGGAAAGTTAAGAAAATATGAACTATTTTCCATATTTCTACTAATTAGTAATGCAAAAAGGACATGCAACACATTTGTGCTGTGGGGAAGGAGCTATGCAAGCAGCTTAGTCAGAGAAAAAATGATAGAGGATCTGGGTAAGAGGAATGTATCAAGAGACATGCAATTGTTTCTTATAAGTTATTAATATTAGCTATGTCCAAATAGAAAGAATAATGGGGACTATATTAGAACATCGAAGTTTCAGGTCTTCAAATGTTCTAATATCGACACCTAGTAACCGAAAACTGGTAAGACTGAAAATTTAGAACTTCAAATTTTTTCCACAACACATACACACAACACAAACACACCAAACAAACAGTAATTCACACACTTACACCTAAAATCTTACATCTAAACCTACACTAAACTGTACATACAGCACTATCTACCCACTTACTTTAACCCAAACTCTAATCCTAAGGTCCGTCACTATCGCACACACACATCACCCATGCCCTAACCCTAACTCACCTATCCCACCCTAACCCTCACGTCCAAACAATCGCACACTTACCTGACCCGCGCCCTAACCCTAACTCACCTATCCCACCCTAACTCTCACGTCTACACAATCACACACTTACCTGAACCCGACCGTAACTTTCCACCGCAGGGCTGAAAATAGCAAAGCGACAGGAACGGACAACCAAATTCTTTCCCTAGGAAAGAATTTGGTTATCTAAAACTTCGCTATTTTCAGCTTTCGCTTATTAGGTGTCGATATTAGAACATTCGAAGACCTGAAACTTTGATGTTCTAATATAGATCCAAATAATGCATAGTGAAACCATTCCTATGGGCTGTATGAGTTTTTAGTGTGTTCACAAAAGTTATTACAAATATTAAATATTGTCCATTTCAATGAATAGTGCAAAAATTAAGTGCAATGCTATCTTGTTAGGGGGGCCCATTCAAGCAGTTACTGTTTGCAAAATAATTACAGCAAAACAAAGAGTATCAATTAGATAAAACAATTATCAGTACTAGATATAATGTCATGGGTGCATGAATATAAAACCTGTGAGTTGTACAAATGAACAAAATTTCCCATCTGATACACAACACTGAGGCATGCAACTTATTCACTCATACCTGCTATTGCACAAATACACTTTTGTGGATTAATTCTTTTGCTTTGCATATTGTAAAACTATTTTGTACATTATCTGCATAATTTGTGCAGTAAGAAAACAGAATGTGCTGCCCAGTCTTGTAGTACATCTTTGACAAACTCTTGAAGAAAATAACAATTTTCCTGGAATACCTTGGGTCAGTTATGTACACTTGCAGAGATATAACCCTTTGTTTTCCCATAATAGTAGTAATGCTTGGCAAAGATATGCAAGTTTTCTTTCTTAACTCTGCAGTACAAAAGCAACATCAGCAAACAGATGTTTGTAGTAAAACCAGTGACCTTTTTCTTAGGAAAACCTTTGCCATTTTACATTTTGTGAAACTCACATCATATTAGAGGTACTGCAAATCATATGAAACATCTTTTTTTTTTCTTCAGTGCAGGATTTTGGAGAAGCAACCTCGGTAACTGATTTCCAGGTATCAAAGACATCAGGAATAAAGGGAATTAATTAGCTTCCTCCTGGTCAGAACTCACTGAGTTAAAGTAAGATGACTGCAACAAAACAAGAATAAAAAGGAAAAAATAACATAAGTACACTGAATACAAACCAAAAACTCAGATGTATGCTAACAGCAATGTTTTCTGACAGCTTTTTCAAGAAAGTCTTGATCTGTTTCCTTATTTTACGTGCAAAGATCCCGGTATCTCTCAGTATTCAGAAGTTGTACATATCTCTTTAGCTTCACACTAAGAAGGATGAGATGTGCTTTCTGCCCTAATTTACAAAATGTAAAAGTCACTCTAAACATTTTTGAATTAAAATATCACTGCCTTAAAATAAGAGTAAAATAAAACTTTCTGAAGTATGCAGATTATGAACTAACAATCAAATATAGTCCTTGGCCTTTTATTTTCTGTACATAGAAATGCAATTTCTCATCTCCTCCTCCAGTTTATAAGCAGTTAATCTAAATTGGTTGACAGAAGGACAAGGTTTGCTTGCTTCCTAATGTAGAGCTTCAGGACTCCAAGAAGCGGTCTTAACTTGAAACAGCTATACAATATAAAGAGAAAAATGAAAAACGATGTTAGCATACAAACTACAAATTTACAAATCAGACATACTCACACAGCAGTCATTTCTGGCAGTTGTTATTGTCTTTTGTGATGTAACTAACCTCTAATGCCACTTTTCTAGCAATCTGGAAAATTTGTAGGCACAATGTGGAAACATTTTGGAGAGAGTGGAGCAGAGAAATTTCACTGTAGATATAATTGGCTCACTCTTTTCTTAAATATCATCTGCACCATAGATGTCTGAGTATTGTTAAAAGTCTGTAATCTTCTTTCTTTTAACTCCCAGGTATGCAGCAGCAAATTTAATATTGTGAGTTCTCTACAACTTTTTGAAGACCTCACGACTCTACAGTAGCTATAAATGTGAGCAGCCTGAACGTGTGATCTACCAGATGACCCTTCTATGATCAGGGATCAGCTGACTCCAGATAGTGACACATCTCTGTGTGGCTGTCAACAGCTACAGTTTGAGACTGTGAACCTTAAATCTAAAATGAAGAACCTGGTGCTGGGGTAAAAACAATGTAAAACATTGTTGATGTGTCTTAAAAATATAAACCAACTAGGGAGGAGAGTAGCTGTGCACCATCAAACAAATGTTTGAACGCTAGTTCAAAAGGGTAAGTGCTCTGGTTTGCTTTCTTGCTTTTCAATATGAATAGGACTGGACTGTAAATACAAGCCCAATACTAGATTTACAGTTTGATTAAAAAGAGTTATTTATTTGCAGTTGTCTGCTGGGTTTGTCCAACTGGGTTTAATTAAAAACTCCTTTTTAGCAGAGGCTCAGGGAGAAAAAAAAAAACATTTTATATATTTTATTTATCTATGTATTCATTTGTATTTGTTTTTGGGTTACAGCATTGATCTCCATGGATCTTTCCCAGACTCAGCCTGGCAGCGGTGCATAATTAAGTGACTTGCACAGTCACACAGTTAGGCAATGGAAGCTGAAGGAATCAGACCTTGCACCGCCGTATACATTTTAGATAGTCATTCTGTAGGATACATAAAAACATTAAGGCATAAACAAGAACATATGCACAGATATTCACTGATTAGACTACAGTCATTTGAGATAAGTGTATATATTACAGAGGAAAAGTACTGGTGTATTAGGCAATATTGAAAGAGTTGAGCTATTGAAGAAGAATGTTAGTGGGAACATACAAATATAACAATGTTATTTGTATGTGTGTTGTAAGACATCATCTGTTAGTTATCAGTAGACAAAGTGAAATTTGAAGTTTGTATGAGTTGATTGACAAGTATAGGAATAGTTTAGTAGCATAGTAATAGATGCAGGTTAGTATTAAACAAGAGATGGCAGAGGTGTTGAGAGAGGAAGAAGAGGGATGGAAAAGGGCATTGGATATGTTAGGGTATTTATTGTGGGGTTATTGATGGATGGTTGTAGGTGAGTAATAAAGAAGTCAAAAATATGTTAGGGCACTTGCACCTTCTAGACTAATAGGATAGTCATGTATCCAGTCTGCTCTTTAAATGCATAGTAGTAATAAAAAAAGAGGGGACTCACTATTTGCAAGTTCTGTTTAGCCTGTTTTACCTTTATCATTATAGATTCATAGGTATATACTAGGCTAACAACCATCAGGGCCTTTATAAGCCGAGCTGTGCAGTCCAACCGAATTGTATTCTTATGTATCATGGGCATTTATTAGGAGAGGGTATGTTAGTTCAGAACTTTCTAGAGGCAAAGAGGAAGGGAAGTATGTTAGTTTGGGCATTACTGCATACCTCTGTCCATCAGACACATGGGGACAGACTCAGGGTGCATCCCAATTCCCATCCATTGGTCAAGGTTACTACTTAAATAGGGTAAGAGATGAAGTCTGATTCACATAGAGCCTCTTCTACATCTTGTAATAATTGAAGTTCATCAAAACCTACTGGTGCCTGTTCAAAACATGCGGGCAAACTATACAAATTACTTTAATGGACCTCCAGTAGAAATTCACTAAAGACAGAAGAGCTGTTCTGTCACAATCATATGCTGTCAAAACATCAGACATCGCTCATTGCAGGAAAAAAGGAGTAAAACACAAACCACAAAAAAATTACTGAAAATGAAGTGCTGATCATGTGGGCTCCTCAAATACCAGCAACTAAGAAAGTAGAATAAAAAAATGCTAGATATAGTTGCCAAAGATACCTTTTCAAATTGTATCATTGATGTGCGTTTCTTTTGTATTGTTGATGTGATTTATGTACCATTGCAGTATTTTGGCTATTGGCCTGGGCCATGCCAGAAAAGGTCTTTGGGGCAGTGAACTATCCTAGTTAGTGAATGGAAAAATAAATAATAAAAAAAAAAAACTTTCTGCTTAATGAATGGAAAAATAAATAATAGGAAAAAAAGGACAAAGGGTATCATTAATCACTGAAATAGCTATCAGTGTGTATAGTATCTTGAGACCGGGCAGACACAAAGTCATAAAATACCAGGATATGCAAGCAGAAACAAGAGGATAGGCTAAAGACACCCAACTACTTCCAATAGTACTATGACAATATGATAATAAAAATAGCTTTCAATGTACTTAAATATGCTAAAAACACATGTGACCTCATATGAACTGCAGAATACAGGATACATTTGGGTTTTGAGAAGAGCACTCTTGGCAAATACAAAAGAATCAATCAATCAATATTAATCTGTTGAACTTTAATCATACTCTAACTCAGGAATGGAGTCCATTTTTATGGAATTCTTTAATAATAAATTTCTTGACGTACTAAATAGCTTGGCCCCTATAAGAAAAATACGTACCAAATCCAAATAGCTACCATGGCTTTCTAATGACACTAAATTTCTTATCAAACAAAGAGATAGAGCAAAGGCCCTATACCAATCAACCAAAACCAAAAATGATCTCACCTCATATCAGCAACTAAGGAACGAACCAAAGAAAAATATAAATAATAACAAAAAGTACTACTTCCAAACCTCTCAACAAAAGTTCCTCCACAACCCTCGTAAATTCTGGCAATCTATTAACTACCTCCTAAAGCCTGGTAAACACCCCCCCCTTCCATATCCAATATCTCTGAATCCTTATCATCTGAATTCAACTCTTATTTTATCAACTCGATCACCTTCCTCCTAGATAACCACCAAAACCTACCTTTCTCAGTCCCTTCCTCTACCTCTAGCACCGCTAACTCTTTCTCCAACTTCACCCCACTCTCACCCCCTAAATGGCCCATCTCAATACCGGAAGATTGCCAAATTCCAGTAATAACGGCCACACAGGTACAAAACGCACTCTCTAAACCCAAGAATACAGCATCCATGGGACCAGATGACATCCCGGGCTGTGTACTACATGAACTACAATATGAACTGGCACCTCACCTAAGTGTCATGTTTAATCATAGCCTCACCTCAGGTTTCGTGCCCACTGAGTGGTGCAGAGCTACAGTTATCCCAATCCACAAGGGGGGATCCACCTTGGATCCTGGAAACTACCATCCCATCAGTCTGACAAGCCTTATCTGCATGGCCATGGAGCGTATTATCATGGAACTTATAAGCAAAGACATTGGCAACCTTCAAACACTGGACCCCACCCATATGGGTTTGTGAAGGGCCGATCTTGTCTCCTGAACCTGATTGACTTCTTTGAATCAGTCTCCAGAGCCATGGACAAGGGTAAGGTGGTCCACACAGCCTATCTAGACCTTGCCAAGGCCTTTGACACCATCCCCCACTCTGGAATCATAGATAAATTACTAAGTTGGGCATTAATCCCTATGTCACCCAATGGGTTGCTAAATGACTTACTGATAGAACCCACACTGTAAAAGTAGCCGACTCCAAATCCAGCTCCAGACAAGTGACAAGTGGAGTACCTCACGGTTCAGTCCTGGGGCCGCTCTTGTTTGGCATCTACTTCTTTGAAGTACAGGTCAACACTAAGGGACTCTCGCTAACAAAGTTTGCAGATGACTGCAAACTGGGAGCCATTATTGAATCCCCAAATGATGTGGATACTCTACAAAAGGGCCTTACAGAAACAGATGCTTGGTGCCAGAGCCATGGGCTCAAGCTCAATGCCAAGAAATGTATTGTTATCCCCTTTGGGATAAAACATGTATCCATGAATTACCATATAGGTGGCAGTACACTAAACACAGAAAGTGTGATAAGAGACTTAGGGACACAGGTGGACAGTGGTCTCACCTTCGATAACCACATCGCCACAACAGTCAGGGAATCCTTCTATGTGGCACACCTCATCACGAAGGGCTTTTCATCCAGAAAAAAGGAGGTCATTGTCCCACTGTACTCATCCCTCATTAGACCCATTATAGAATACAACGCCCCATTTGGTATGTACCTCTCAAGACATCTGCAACAACTGGAAAGGCCTCAGAAATACCTCACTAAAAGAATCACAGGCATAAAGCAGATGCCCTACGCTGACCGCCTTAAAAAACTCCAGCTATACTCTGTTGCATATCGTCTACTCAGAGGCGATCTCTGCTTAACATACAAGGCCATGTCAAACCCAGAGCTGTTGGACATGCTACACTTAAAGAAATCCCAATCCCTCAGAGCTACACGCTCCAGGGATCTAAACCTTGTCATCACAATAAACAAACATGCTGGAGGGATAGGTTCCTGACCCAGAGACTCCCCAGACTCTGGAATAGATTGCCCATACATGTCAAGCAGAGTGCCTCTTTGGACCTCTTCAAGAGGAACCTTGATGATTGGATGGGAGAAAGGAAATTCACCCCAGGGATCACGTCAGTCGCCCTGCTAGACAGGGGTCCAGGAAAGTAAATAATGTGGGAAGAAATAGCCAGGGAATTTTTATGGCTAGGCTTGTATAGGCCCTAGGGCTGATAGCCTAGTACCAACCTATGAAACTATGAACCTATGAACCTATGAACCTTTAAACCTGTTTAAACGTCTTACATAAAAAAGCTCCTCAGCAAACTTAAACCCTGCTACCTTGCTGCCAACCAACTCTGCAATGAATGCTTAAACATCGCTGCTCCATCTATCGCCTATCCTATTTCTATCCTTATCAATTGTTCTATCTCTGAACAATATGTACATCACCTCTGGAAAATATCGCACATAATCCTCCTCTACAAGGGCAGCCCCTCCAGAGATATTGCAAACTACCATCCCATAGCCATCCTCCCACCCACAGCTAAAATCTTAAGAGAAATGTATTCACCCATACCTTCAAAATCACCTCACCACTAGCAACCTACTATCCCACTCCCAGCACAGCTTTAGACCCAAGCATAGTATGAACACAGCCTTAATATCATTTACTGACACTATTCATCACCTTAAGAACAATGGTCTCCTAGTCTTGGCAATTTTCCTTGACATGTCAAAGGCTTTTGACACTGTGTTCCACCAACTTCTCCTAAACAAACTTGCCACTTACAATCTCAGCTCATCAACACTCACATGGTTTCATAGCTACCTATACAACCATAAACAGGCCACCAAATGGGTAAACAACCTCTCTCCTCTATTGCTGGTGTCCACTGGTGTACTCCAAGGGTCCATACTTGGATCCCTCCTATTTATCCTATTTACTAATAGTATAAACTCAGCAACCCAACTTGCTACAATCATACAATACACAGATGATACATCCCTTATCTGCTTTCCCTCCAAGAACTTCACGATAAGACTCAAAAAGCATTTCAGGAAATAGAAGCATACCTATTTAACCACTAGCTCATTCTAAACCCTAATAAGACCAAGCTAACGATTTTCACCAACAAACTTTCCAAACCTCACTCTCCATCACTTGTTATTCATTCCACCAATGGAACCAAAATTGAATCCACAAACCATACCAAACTTCTAGGTGTAACTATAGATGACAGGCTGAAATGTGATATTCACATTTCCCCGGCAATTAAAAAAGTCCATGCCAAACTTGGATCTGTCTGCCATGCCAGAGCTTTCCTAACAAACCAAGCCAGACTCACCACCGCTAGATCCCAACTTCTATCCACCTTTCTCTACTGCTCACACATATTTACAAACCTGCGCAAAACCGACCTAAACAACCTAACAACCTTCTATAATAAAATTGCTAAATTTTCCAGCAATCATCTCCATAAATCTCACCACTGTTCTGCTCTCCAACAACTGAACTGGCTTGAGGTCCCCAACCTGTTAACATTAAACCAACTTACCTTTATTTATTGACATTTGTTAACCGGGTTGGTCCAACTGGGCCAGTATCCCATTTTCACTGGTGGCAAGAGAAGAAAAGCTCCAAGTTACAAACAGATTTCATATTGAAATTCACACTCAAAAGCAATTACAGTACATACAATAATTCACACTTCAGGATAGTACAAAGTTAGAGTCCAAAAATAAAAATGTACAAAGTTAAAAATAAATGCATAATGCATAAAAACAAATACCATTTGTCCAAAGAGATAAACAATAATATAGATCAAAAAATTCAAGACTGCACTATAGAGAGGATGAGTAGGTACAAATTTAAAAATAGGGGGAGACTATTGTACATTATCAAGTGTTGGGAATATGAAACAAGAGTGAAAGTGGAGTTTAGGTTGGGTCATGGCAAGGATAAGTCTTGGTGCTGGGAACATGTAATTTAAGTTCTTTTTTTAAAGTGTAGTGGGTGGGTAATGGAGCAAATGTGTAAAGGAAGTTTTTCCAAGCTTGGGCAACAGAGCATTTACACAGGAGTTTACCCACCTTTTTTTTGCATGGTAAATATCTAAACGTTGCTGGTTAGAGGTGTGCAGAGTCTGAGATGGGGAGTAGGGTGATATGAGGGAGGATAGAGCACGGCATGATGATAGTTTGTATAGTATGGTGTGTAATATTTGAAATTGTGATAGAAAGAGTTGTTGGGGGAGTTCAAGCCATTGAAGAGCATTTAGTGTTAGACAGTGGTGTGAGCTGTAAGGAGAGTTCATAATGAATCGAGCTATTTTGTGGTTTGTTTGTTGAAGTTTGAGCAAGGTTGTGGACTGAATATTAGTTAGAATTGGGGCAGCATATAGAAGGAAGGGGAGGAGAAGTGCCTGAGCCAGGGAGAGTCTAGCATTGGAGGCTAGGAATGTTTTTGTTGCAATATAGTAAGCCTAGTTTCTGGTGAGTTTTTTTGATACATTGAAGTAAGTGAAGGTTAAACTTAAGTTCAAAGATAAGTACTAAGCTATTGGCCCTGGGGCCTATATAAGCCTAGCCAAAAAGGTTCCCTGGCTTTTGCCACCCAAGAAAATTATTTTCCTGTGCCCTTTTCAAGCAGTGCCGCAGAAGTGATCCCCGGGGTGAGTTTTCTATTTCCCATCCAGTCGTCAAGGTTTTTCTTAAAGAGGGCCAATGAGGAGCTTTGCTTGACATGAATGGGTAGTTTGTTCCAGGGTATGGGAAGTCTATGGGACAGGAATCTATCCCTCCAGCATGTTCTGTTTATTGTGGTGACAAAGTTTAGGTCCCTGAAGCATGTGGTTCAGAGAGACTGGGATTTCTTTAAGTGTAACATGTCAACAGCTTTGGGTTTGACATAGCTTTGTATGTTAGGCAGAGATTGCCTCTGAGTAGGCGATATGCGACTGAGTAGAGCTGGAGTTTTTTGAGACGGTCTGCGTATGGCATCTATTTGAGGCTGGTAATTCTCTTAGTGAGGTATTTCTGTGCGCTTTCCAATTGTTGTAGGTGTCTTGTGAGATACATGCCAAATGGGGCATTGTACTCTATAATGGGTCTGATGAGGGATGATTAGAGAGGAACAATGATCTCCTTTTTTCTAGAGGAGAACCCTTTTGTGATGAGCTGTGCCACGTAGAAAAATTTCCTGACTACTGTGGCGATGTGGTTATCAAAGGAGAGACTATAGTCCACCTGTGTCCCAAGGTCTCATCTCACATTCAGTGTTTAGTGAGCTACCACCTATGTGGTAGTTCATGGGTACCAAGTTTTTCCCAAAAAGGATGACAATGCACTTCTTGGCACTGAGCTTGAGGCCATGACTTTGACACCAAGCAAGTGAGGCCCTTTTGTAGAATGTCTACATCATTAGGTGATTCTATTATGGCTCCCAGTCTGCAGTCATCTGTGAACCTTGTTAGCCAAATACCTTTTGTGTTGGCCTGCACTTCAGAGAAGTAGTTGCCGAACAGGAGACGACCCAGGACCGAACCCTGTGATACTCCACTCATCACTTGTCTGAAGTTGGACTTGGAGTTGGCTACTTTTACTGTGTGGGTTCTGTCAGTGAGCCAGTTGGCCACCCATCTTGTGACATAGGGATTTATGCCCAGTTTAGTGAGTTTATCTATAATTCCAGAGTGGGGGATGGTATTAAAAGCCTTGGCATGGTCAAAATAGGCTGTGTGCACTACCTTGCCCTCATCTACAGCTCTAGTGACTGCGACAAAGAAGTCAATCAGGTTTAGTAGACGTGGACTACCTTTTACAAACCCAAACTGAGTGGGGTCCAGGGTTTGGAGGTTACCTATGTCTTTGTTTATAAGCTCCAAGATGATATGTTCCATGGCCTTGCATACCAGGCTCGTCAGGCTAATGGGGTGTTAGTTTCCAGGATCCATGGTGGCACCCCCTTTGTGGAGTGGGATAACTGTCACTGTGCGCCATTCAGTTGGCACATAGCCTGATGTGAGGCTATGATTGAACATGGTACTTAGGTGGGGTGCCAGTTTGTTCTGTAGTTCATGCAGTACACAGCCTGGGATGTTGTCTGGTCCCATGGATGCTGTGTTCTTGGCCTTGGAGAGTGTGGTCTTTACTTGTTCATCCATGATTACAGGAGCTTTGCAGTATTAAGATGGGCCCTTTGGGGGGTGAGAGGGGGTAAAGTTAACACTGAACCTATCTGCCAGGATGTTGGCAATATCGGTTGGTTCTGTATATTTAGTGCCATTGTGCTGTAGCTCAGAGCAGATCTGAGTGTTGCCATGGAGATTCTTGACATAGCTGTAGAATGCTTTGTGGTTGTCTTTGGAATCAGTGGCGATTTTATTTTCATAACTGGCTTTGGAATATTTTATGAGGGATCTCAGCTTCTTGCTGAGGCTGACCAGGGAGTTCTTCCAATCTTGGGATTTTACTCTTTTTTTGCTTATGGCAGGGGACCACCAGATTGGCTTCCTTTTTTTGGAGAATAGCATCTTGGTTCTGTTGGGGATGGCACGATCCATGCACTCGTGTATGTGCTTATACAGTGCATTTGTGTAAGATTCAGCAGTCGTACCTCTATTTTCCATTTGCATGGGTGTCATTAAGTTTGCCACTTCTGTCTTAAAAAGCATGAAGTTGGCTTTGGAGTAGTTTTTGATGGTGGTTTCCCTAATGGGGGGTGGGAGTGGGATATGGATGTCTATGGTGATTAGCTTGTGGTCAGATCTGACCAGCGAGGAGTTGACCTCTGGCATGGAACATCGGTTACCCATATTGGTAATGAACAGGTCCAGGATATTGCTGCCCCTGGTGGGGGTGTGGACAAGCTGATCCAAGGCGTTGGAATTTATGAATTCCAGAAAACGCTGAGCGAATGAGTTGGTACATGAGTAGTTTTCCCAACTGATGGTGGGGTAGTTGAAATTGCCCATAATTAAGGTATTGGGTTGTACCTTAATATTTTCCAGTATCTTAAGAAATGAAGATTGGGAATCCTGGGGCATGGTGGGGAATCTGTAGCAAGCTACAACCTGGGTTGTAGTCTTGCCCAGTGTTAGTTGCACTTGGATAATTTCAGATGCATTATGTTGAGCAACTAGCCTGGAGGTGTGGATATCCTTAATGAATATGGACATGCCTCTGCCTTTAGTGTTTCGGTCCCGGTTAGGTGGCCGAAAAGTGTGGCATGAATTATAGCCAGGTAATGCAGGACTACTCTCTGGAGCCTTGAACCAGGTCTCTGTCACTGCACAGATGTCGATGTTCTCCATTTTAAGGAGTGCCTCGAGTGAGTGCATTTTGAGGTTTAGACTTCTAGCACTGAGTAGCATTACCCTCAGAGTTTTCTTGCTTGTACCTGTTACGGTGGTGAATTTAACATTTGAACCTTGCCTAAAAAAAGGAACAAAAGGGGGTGGTAAGAACCGTAGCCAGTATCCAGAATCCCAGGGGTGACAGGTGCAGGCCATTTCTGGAAAAGCATCGTGGTCTGTCGACCATGTAGTCCCAGATAGACAGATAATGGATCCCCTTAGAATGACACCAGATGCTTTGCCAATTGTTGAAATCAATCATTTTGTCCTTGTACTGTGGTATCATTCTGGGCGATGGCAGGATGCTACTCAGGACTAGGGTCATACCTGCCTGGGCTACAAGATCCAAGAGCTCCTCCATGTCTCTTTTCATCTAGTCAGGGAGGTACATCTCAGGTCATTCACAACAACATGGACAATGACAGAGTCACATTTGTACTTGTTGTGGAGTGACCTGAGTGCGTGGGTTATGTGGCGGATCCTGCCACCCGACAGGCAGCTGACAGTAACTTTCTTTTTGTTTAGCCTGGTGAGTGGGACATCGGTGTGCCTGACTATAGAGTCACCTATGACTAGTGTGTTGGGTACGTTGTTTTGCCTTATGGCCTGAGGTTGAGTGGCACACTGATTTTGTGAGCTATGTGTCATTTGGGTAGCATTGACACCTAGGAGCTTTGTGTGAGGTTCTGGTTTTATAATAGTGTTATTGGAGGATGTAATAGTGAAAGTAGATTTGTGATGAGAGACGGAATGGGGGAAAAAGAGCAAGAGATTGGTCTTTTTACGGTTAAAGATGATTAAATTGTCAGACAGCCATTTTTCAGTAGATAGAAGGGTGTTTTGGGCTAGGGTGAGACGTTCAGAGATATTGCTGGAGGCGGAGATGAGAGTTGAGTCGTCTGCATATTGAATTAGGGAGGATTGTTGGCAAGGATGTGTTTAGT
This sequence comes from Protopterus annectens, assembly GCF_019279795.1. Taxonomy (NCBI): domain Eukaryota; kingdom Metazoa; phylum Chordata; order Ceratodontiformes; family Protopteridae; genus Protopterus; species Protopterus annectens. Next base: position 699,625,368 of record NC_056748.1, read on the forward strand.
TCATTAGTGAATATATTAAACGGGAGGGGACCCAAGATGGAACCTTGTGGAACACCAGATGGTACTGGAATATAGGGAGAACAGGATGAGAGCCATCTGACAGTTTGCTGCCTACAAGAGAGATAGCTAGAAAGAAAATACAAATACAAAATAATACAAAAATACAAACTACAGAATATTTACATACCAAATCATTCACAACCGCAGTCAGTACCCTGCAGTTTTCAACCTAGTCCAACCACAGATCAATACAAGGTCCCTTAGATCTTCAGACAGGCTAATGCTAAAAATAACCCACTCTCACAGCTACTGCAATGACTCACTCTATTAAAATAGCCACCTAGAACACTCTCCCTAACACATTCAAAACTCTTCCAACTATTCTTCCTTTAAAGCCAAAACAAAAGAACATCTCAAATCCACCTGGCTCTGCCCTTGTAGTTCTCCCGGATAATCCATCCTCCCGCCTAGTACTGTCGCAATCTTCCTCTCCTAGGAGTTTTCAACATGGCTCAAGCCCATTAGAACTGTAACTACATTGTGAACAATGTATCTATGTAATGTGCTATGACTAACGTCACTTTGTAATGTTTCTCTGTCAATCAATTTTTTTCATTAGATGTTTCTTGATTTTGCTCTGGACTCTGTTAGTATTCATACGCCCAGTTATCGACAGTGCTGTACACAGTATGCTCGGTGATTTAATTTTGTCTCTGTTAGTATTTCAAATACTCAGTTATCTACACTTTCTGTACTTAATATATTTTCTATTATTGTGCAATACTTTGTAGTTTGCATTTGTATTTTTGTATTATTTTGTATTTGTATTTTTGTATTATTATTATTAGACATTACTATTGTGTGCGGAGCTTTTCTCCCCGGGTATCCACTGAAAACAGGCTTGATGGCCCAGTTGGACACTACCCGGTTAACAAATATAAATAAAATAAAAAATAAAATACATTTCTGTCACAAAATTAGAAACCCAAAACTTGTGAACAAATTAGATCAGATCATAAACTAATCTCGCTGGAGGTCCTCATCCCGCCCCCAACTGAAACAAAAAAGACCACAGTGAAAAACTTCTCAAAAGCCGATTTCACACTTCTAAAAACTAGTGTGGTCTCCTTTAAGGCCCCTGAGCCAGTGGTAAACATTACTCAAACCGCTGAATCACTTACAAATGCCTTCTACCAGCACCTACAGGACTGCATGGATCAGGCAATCCCAAACAAAACTAAGACTCTCTGTACCAAAGGCAAGCATCCAGTCTGGTGGACCCCAGCCATAAACAAGCTCTACAACAAAAGGAGGAAGCTACTACAAGATAGAGCAAAATCCTTGAAAGGTAAGACACCTTTGATCATTATAAGTAAAAAACTAAGAGCTCTCATAAAATCATCCAAGGCAAATTTTGAGAGAAAAATCGCCAAGGACTCTAAAGACAATCATAAGGCCTTCTTTAGCTATGTTAGAAACCTAGGAGGAAACTCCCAGATATGCTCAGAATTAGTTCAAAATGATGTGAAAATTACTGAACCTACACACATTGCTAACATACTGGCTGACAGGTTCAGTGCAAACTCCCCAAAAGGAGAGATATCTATTCCAGAGGATTGTAGCCCCCAAACATCTCCAACGCCCAGGTGAGAACTGCCCTCACTAAGGCAAAACGCAGCATCCATGGGACGGGATGGTGTCCCCGGCTGTGTGCTTCATGAACTCAACGAGGAATTAAACCCACAGTTAGGACAGCTGTTTAATCTTAGCCTCACCTCAGGATACACTCAAGGAGTGGCGCACGGCGACTGTGGTCCCACTTCATAAGGGCGGTGCCTCCACAGACCCTGGAAATTACCGCCCCATTAGCTTGACAAGCCTTATCTGCAAAGCCATGGAGAGGATCATAATGGAACTCATAAATAAAGACATAGGGAACTTGCAGACTTTGGATCCAACCCAGTTTGGCTTTGTCAAAGGCAGATCCTGCCTCTTAAACTTGGTTGACTTTTTCGAGACAGTCACCAAGGCTATTGATGAGGGAAAGGCAGTCCATACAGCCTACCTCGACCTGGCAAAGGCCTTTGACACAATACCCCACTCAGGTATCATCGAAAAACTCATCAGCTTGAATGTAAACCAATACATCACAAGATGGGTTGCAAACTGGCTAAGTGACAGAACCCACAGGGTCAGAGTTGCTGGAGCCATGTCAGACTCAAAGCCTGTCACAAGTGGTGTCCCACAGGGCTCAGTCCTGGGTCCACTCTTGTTCGGCATCTACTTTTCTGAAGTACAAGCAAACACAGGAGGGTTATGGCTGACAAAGTTTGCAGATGACTGCAAACTGGGCCATAGTCGAAAACACATCTGACACAGATATCCTCCAGAAGGGCCTCACAGAAATGGATAACTGGTGCCAGAGCCATGGCCTGAAGTTAAACGCCAAAAATGCATAGTCATACCCTTTGGGAAAAACAAGGTTACCCCTAGCTACCATATAGGTGGCAATCCACTGAGCACAGAAAAAGTCATCAGGGATCTGCGGACCCAAGTTGACAGTAGCCTTTCGTTTGACACTCATGTTGCTAAAGTAGTTAGGAAAACCTTCTATATCGCCCACCTGATCATGAAGGGATTCACATCTAGATCAAGGGAGGTCATCGTCCCCTGTACTCATCACTCATTAGACCTATGATTGAGTACAATGCCCCGTTCGAAATGTATCTGACCAGACACCTGCTGCAACTTGAAAGGCCCCAAAAGTTCCTCACCAAAAGGATAAAGGGTCTCAAAAATATGTCTTATGCTGCCCGACTGAAAGAACTCCAGCTCTATTCAGTCTCATACCGCTTGCTCAGAGGTGACCTGTGCCTGACATATAAGGCCATGTCAAACCCAGATTTGAGGAATATGCTTCACCTCAAAAATCTAGATCCCTCAGAACCACAAGGGGGAGACTTAAACCTTGACACGGTTATAAATAGAACGTGCTGGAGGGACAGATTCATCACCCAGAGACTCCCTATGCTGTGGAACAAAATCCCGGTACATGTGAGGCAGAGCACCTCGCTGGCCTTGTTCAAGAGGAATCTTGACCAATGGATGGGAGATCGCAGATATACCCCAGGGATTACTTCAGTGTCACTGCTTGACAGAGGCACAGAAAAATGATAGGCATAGTTTTTATTCAAACTAAAGGGGTGGCGAAAGCCACATAACTATGGGCTAGGCTTATAAATGCCCTTGGGCAGATAACCTAGTATGAACCTATGAACCTATAAGAAAATAACAAATAGCTTCACTAGCTAAACTGGATGAGTAAGAAAATTGCATATTCAGAACAAGTGTTCAGATTACTAAATTAATCAAAATGAATGGGATTTATGTCATAACATCAACACCATAAATATTAAAACCACTGTACTCAAACAACAATAGAAAATAGACAAAAATGTCGAAAAAAAAGAAAACTAATTAATAAAAAAGTATTTCCCCTTTAAATATAGTGTCTCTGCTATTGCACAACCATAAATTGTAAGAACCATAAAACAGGAAATGTTTTCCTGTACCAATTCTACTGCTACTAAAATAAATGTAGAACAGCAGCTGCAGTACAAATAAGTCATGAAAAGCATGAAGTCCTTAAAAATACAAACATTAAAAAGTTCACTAAATCCCCAGGCATCTTTAAGCTGCATGAAAGCAAAATGGGTTCCTGTGTTATTCCAGCTGCTCCATTAATAGGCTCATAGGTGTGTACTAGGCTAATGGCCCTGGGGCCTTTACAAGCCTAGCCCAAAGGATTACCCTGCCATTGTGCCACTCGATCTTAGTTCCCAGTGTCTCTGTCAAGTAGAGCCACTGGAGTGATCCCCAGGGTGAATTTTCTTTTTCCCCTCCACTCATCAAGATTTCTCTTGAAGAGGGCCAGTTTGGCTCTCTGCTTGACATGTATGGGAAGTCTATTCCATAGCATGGGCAGTGTCTGAGTTATGAACCTGTCCCTCCAGCTTGTTTTGTTGATTGTGGTAATGAGGTTGAGGTCTCTGGAGCATGTAGTGCGAAAGGATTGGGATTTCTTTAGATGTAGCATTTCTAACAGAGCTGGGTCAGACATGGCTTTGTAAGTCAAGCAGAGATTGCCTCTAAGTAGGCAATATGAGACAGAGAATATCTGAAGTTTTTTTAGTCTGTCCATATAGGACAAGTGTTTAAGGCCTAGGATCCTCTTTGTGAGGTACTTTTATGGCTTCACTAGTTGTTGTAGGTGTCTAGTGAGGTATATGCCAAATGAGGCATTGTACTCAATGATTAGCCTGATGAGGGAAAAGTAGAGGGAGACAATGACCTCTTTCTTCCTGGATGCAAAACCCTTATTAATGAGATATGCCACATAGAAGGACTTTCTGACCACAGTGGCAATGTGGTGGTCAAAAGAGAGGCTGCTGCCAACCTGTGTTTACAGATCTTTTATGACACCTTCTGTGTTCAGTGGACTACCATCAATGTGGTAATTCTTGGGAACTGGGTTTTTTCCCAAAGGGGATGACGACATATTTTTTGGCATTGAGCTTAAGGCCATGGTTCTGACACCAGTCGTTGGTTTCAGTGAGGCCTCTCTGTAGGATGTCAACATCACTTGGGGAGTTAATTATGGCTCCCAACTTACAATTGTCTACGAACTTTGTCAGCCAGAGTCCCTTCGTGTTGGCCTGGACTTTAGAGAAGAAGATACCAAACAGAAGAGGACCCAGGACTGAACCCTGTGGGACTCCACTCGTGACTGGTCGGAAGTAGCAGACTTGGAGTCAGCTACTTTCACACTGTGGGTTCTATCTGTGAGCCAGTTTGCAACACACCTAGTGATATAGGGATTGATGCCTAGCTTAGTGAGTTTTTCTATGATTCTTGAGTGGGGAATGGTATCAAAGGCCTTGGCCAGATCAAGGTAGGCTGTATGAACCACCTTACCTTCATCCACAGCTCTGGTGACTGACTCAAAGAAGTTGACCAGGTTGAGCAGACATGATCTACCCTTGACAAAATCAAACTGTGTGGGATCCAGAGTTTGGAGATTCCCTATATCCTTGTTTATTAGGTCCATGATGATGCATTCCATAGTTTTGCATATCAGACTTGTCAGGCTATTAGGGCGATAGTTCCCAGGGTCTGTAGTCACTCCTCCTTTGTGGAGAGGGTTGACTGTAGCAGTGCGCCATTCAGTAGGGACAAAGCCTGAGGTGAGGCTGTGACTGAACAGGACACACAGGTGAGGTGCCAGTTCACTCTGTAGCTCATGTAGAACACAGCCAGGGATATTTTCAGGTCCCATAGAAGCTGTATTCTTGGCCTTGGACAGTGCTGTTTTAACTTGTGTAGCAGTAATACTGGGTGCCTGGCAATCTACTGGTATTATGATTGGTCCTGTGGTTGGGGAGAGAGGGGTAAATTTCGCACTGAATCTGCCAGTATATTGGCAATATCTGTTGGCTCGGTATAGGAGGTGCCATTGTGCAACAGCGCCGAGCAAATCTGGGTATTGCCATGGAGATTCTTTACATAACTATAGAAGGTCTATCTATTTGCTGCAATTCTGTTTTCATAGCTAGCTTCAGAGGATTTGATGAGGGATCTCAACTTTTTGTTGAGACTAATAAGGGAGTTTTTCCAGTCTTGGGACTTCGCCTTATTTCACATCAGTTTCCTCCTTCTGTTGTAGAGTTTGTTTATGGCAGGAGACCACCAGATTGGCTTCCTTTTTTTGGAGGAGACCATCTTGGTTCTATTGGGTATTATGATATCCATGCATAACCAATCACTGAAAGCTCTTTATTTTGTTAATTTTTTTTGTGATTTTTGCCCCTTGTGTCTGCTGCATATCAATGTCCATTTAATCATCCCTTCATTCTCCTTAAAACCCATTGTGTGTTCAGGTGACAGAGAATTTATGTAGTGCTGTCATCCAGGCAGCCATGGAGGGCGACTGTGGCAGTTCAACTCCTTCTCCTTTCTGTAGTGGCAGCCTCTGTGTAGCTGAACACTCTTTACGTCATTATTAGAAAACTGCCTACAGTGCACTGTTGTGCATGCTTGGTGGTTGAGTACGTTTCTGGTCTGTCTGCTGCCTTTTGCACCTTAAGCATTTGATTGCTGGTGGTAATGCAGTAGGCCAAATCTGCTGTGTTAATTCTTCATCACATCCTTCACACTGGCTTTTCCTGGAGGTGCTAAGTAAATCTCGATCTTATGAGCCACAGTCTGGGCTTTATTCATCTACCTCATTGCTGCCTTTAGTATATTAAAATCTGATTGGTTTGATTAGTAACTATTTGAAGTGTTTGGACCTGGTAGAGCGAGTCATAAAAAACACTGTTGGGAGGGTGGCCTAATGGTTAAGGTGTTTGCCTTACAAACACAAGGTGCAGGGTTTGAGTCTCACAAGCAGTAATTGGCTAGGCTTAAAATGGCTTACAAGGGCAGTTAGCCTAGTGCTAATCTCTAAACTAAGAGTTGAAAAAATGGACTGAGATAGGTATTTCCCAGAATATTCTCTTTTCTCTGAGTTATGGTGGTCTCAGAGTAGGTATATGTAAGTTCCGGGGCTGTGAGGGGCTTGCTTCCCCTGCAAAAGAGAAGTTTAAATGAGAAGACCAATATTCGGGATTCACTCTTTTTCTTTTTTTTTTTTTTTTCTTTTTTCAGCATGTCGGCATTCAATTGCATTAGGGAGCAAAAATGAAAATAGCATTGATTTCTAAGTGATTATATTGAAGAAGACATTACTAGGATTATAAATGCTCAGCTGGTAACTTTATTTGCTGAATTTATTCTCAGTGCATGTTTTCTTTCTAACAATCTAGACCATTCTTAATTATTTCAGTTGTGTATCCACGTCCTCAGAACAGTTCATTGTGGTGTCCTACCACACTGTGTCAGCCAATAGTATTAACATCTCATAATTTGGAATCTGCAATTTGCATGTGATTGATTAGCACATTTGTTGAAGTATATTTCTTTCATGCTGGTGTATGCCTCAAGCAGCTGATTGTTTTCATGACAGTAGTATGACATATTAGAGGGATGGACCATCCTATCAAGTCAGTGGGAGTATCATCTACACTTTGGAAAACAAACTTACCTATTTATTTTCTTGAAAAGATGATGCTATTAAAATGGGTATAAACATGTAATCAGTAATGTGAATGATAGGGTCCCACTAGTGTACTGCCAAATCTAAGCATAAGGTTTATCATTCTGATGTGTAAGACTGACAAAGAAATTGTTAGGATAGTACACAGATTACACAGGAAGTTTAGCTTTATTTCTTCTTGGAGTTCAGCATGTACCACTTGCCTAATACAATACAATTAACAATGAAGATTTCTTTTTCAGCTCCTTATATAGTCTGTTACTAACAAAGGTGGACACTAATATACCCTTACTTTTGGAAGGAAACTTATAGGAGTCAGCCCAGTACCAAGCCTTAAAATATTCTTGAAAACAAGTGGGCAGATCTTACAGATGTATTGAGACCATTTAACTCTGTGGTAAAGGATACTTCCTGGGATTCATTAATGCCTACTAAGTGTACACTGTTCTGAGTGAACAAACAACACAGGCATAACCCGCACCTTCTTCCACCTAATTTTAGTTTTCTTAGTCATTTTCTTGCAGCTTTAAATATCAACAGGGATTCATGAAGGTTATTACAAAGTATAGACTACATGTACACTTACTGTAATCTCTCTGAATGACTAGAAAGCATATAAAATGCAGTAGGGATGCTCTTGAATACATATTGTGTACATTTAGTGTAGGCTTTAATGAATCTGACCCTATATCTGTATCATTCCTGACATCTCAGAGGTAACTATGGTGAGCATCTTTTTTTGAGAAAATTCATAGCAAACCCCAGTAAAATCTCTGCAAACTGTAAGAAGGCACTTTGCTTATTTGCATTACTTCCTCAGTCCTCAAGGCAAATGCCAGGCCAGAAGATCAGATATTGAAATATTGCACTCAGTCTAACCTCATCTGGTAGGTAGTGCAGAGGATTAAAGCTATGAGTTGCTTTTCATGGTCCAAGGGACTGATTTTCTCAGTTTCCATTTGTGTACTTATCCAGACAACGCTCCCAGACTGAGTTTGGTAAAGGTCCACGTAGAGCAGTGTTTCATTCCAGTTAACACATTAACAAATTAATAAAACTTATGAAGCCTTCAAACCATGCTACAGTTACCAAGCCATCTGAGTTTGTATACCAAATATGGAGCATTTTTAAAACAGTGAATCAAAACTACAAGGTCTATTTTAGAACATCGAAGTTTCAAAACTTCGAAAGTTCTAATATCGACCCATATTCAGCGAAAACTGAAAATATTGAAGCTACAGAAAACCAAATTTTTTCCTAGGGAAAGAATTCAGTTGTCCTTTTCTGTTGCTTCAGTATTTTCAGCGCTGTGGTGGAAAGTTATGGGTAGGGTTCAGGTCAGTGTGTGATTGAGCGTGGGTTAGGTTAGCTAGGGTTAGGGTGTGGGTTAGGTATGTGTGCGATTGTGTGGACGTGAGGGTTAGGGCGGGTTAGGTGAGTTAGGGTTAGGGCGCAGGTTAGATATGTGTGCGATTGTGTGGACGTGAGGGTTAGGGCGGGTTAGGTGAGTTAGGGTTAGGGCATGGGTCAGGTAAGTGTGCGATTGTGGGGACGTGAGGGTTAAGGTGGGGTAGATGAGTTAGGGTTAGGGTGCGGGTGAGGTGAGTGTGCGATAGTGATGGACCTTAGGGTTAGGGTTTGGGTTAAGGTAAGTGGATAGTTAGTGGTGTATGTATAGTTTAGTGTAGGGTTAGGTGTAAGAATTTAGGTGTATGTGTGTGGATGGCTGTTTGTTTGGTGTGCTTGTGTTGTGTGTATGTGTTTTGGAACAGCAAATTTTTTCCCTAGGAAAAAATCTGCTGTTCTGTATGTTCGATGTTTTCAACTTTCATTGAATAGGGTTCGATATTAGAACATTTGAAGTTTTCAAACTTCGGTGTTCTAATATAGACCCAAAAATACAATAGGGGCTGTGGTAGGTTTCAATATGCTATAACTAATAAGAGAACTCAATACCTTAAATCACTGATATTGACCAAAAACTGTAAATGGCTGGTGGAATTAATGCTTCATCTGTGAATAAGAAGAAAAAAATACAATTTAACTCCCTTGAAGCAGCAAAACATACACAAAATAAAGAGACTAAAGTTTGTAATAGAGAGAATGGGGATAGGTCTAATGCATGCCTTGCATGCTTTGCTTAGAAAGGATGGTCATGTCTTTGATCACACATCACTTCATTACAGCCCATTTGGCTTATCAATGGCCATTTGCAAGACTCTAGTTTTCTCTGAGGTTGTTGCATAACTTTACTCAAAGTATAACGATAACAGTATTTGTTATATTAAAATAGATGCTGAAGGAGACCGGGGGTGATATCCCCCAAAGAAAAAAATAGTTTTTGTGCTTGTGAACTTATATATTTGGTTACAGACACATGGGCTGTAATAAAGTAGTCCACCACTCTTACTGTCCCCCATAAAAAGAGGTAAATAGGGATCTTTGTCCAGTGTCCACTACGAAACACCCTGCAATAAATTTTTCAGGATGACCAGATGGCTGAAACACTGAAATATTTTTATCAAAAATGAAATAGTGATACACCATTTCCGTCCTTTTAAAATGCCACGTGTGCTCCATTTATAGGAACTACACTCACCCACAATAAAATGAGATTCCTTATCTAATATAGATTAATATTATTTCCCATTCAGAAGTTTAGGAAACCATTAAATATATTTTTCGTAAATACTGTAAACATGTTTTTCCCTGGAGCTTGCTATGCTGCTTATTAAGGTTATTTACGGGGTATCATTACCCACCTCTTCTACATTGGTCTACTTAATTTTTCTCCTCAATGAAGAGAAATTCCAGTACTTACCACATCTGTGTCAAAAAACTTTTGCTGACAGGTTACATTCAGTAACACTAGCATTAATTTATATTGACCAAGTTGATTTTATTTAATAATAAAGCTGGTTAGAGATGAAAACAAAATGGGCTCTTAGTCTAGCATATAAAGAACCACATTTTCATGGATTTTGAATACTGTCAGTATCAATGAAACCTTGAAGTGGGTCTACTTATACAGAACAAACAGTCTGGTTGTTCAGATATACTTCAGGTGTAATTAAGTCTGCGTATTGTAAGTAGATAGCTTTTGTCTCAGTCAGTAGCCTACAATCTGGTGTGCATTAACTGCAAAAAGGCACATGACAGTCATTATCTTCTTATCTGTTTATTGGATGTAGAGCAATTTGCTCAATTTATTATGGTAGCTGATGTATTGTAGGGGCAATGATAGGTAAATGAGAATGCAGAGTTAACTTGTATGTAGAGAATATATTCTTACAATATGGAATGCAGATATATCTATTATTGCACTTACATACTACTCATATCAATCTTCTAAAACCTTTATGTTAACTATAAGCTGTGCATAGTCTGAAAGCCTTGTAATTAACAAAGCACCAACTGAACTTTATTCACAGGATTGAACTTTTGAATGGCATTTTAACAAAGGAGGTACTGCCAGCGCAGCTAGCTGGAATTCTGTAAATAATTATATGTCATTTGTGAATATTAACATTATTCATATAGAAGTGTAACAAAAGGAGATACAGCCAGCCCAGCTATTTGGAATTTTGTAAATAATTATATGTCATTTGTGAATATCAACATGATTAATATAAGATGTTTGTGTTACAAATGTATTAGAGCTGCATGTCATATAAGATGGTTTGTACAGACATGGGTGCTGAAGAGGTATTTTACAAAGTGCTGTATGAAATGTATCCATAGTGTACCCTACTGGAATAGAACAGAAATGCACATATACTATTGTAACTGTTTAAATGTATATACTTAACAGGGAAAACTGGAATACAAAAGGTTAACTTGCAAAACTACAGAAAAATAGTTGAAATTAAATTATTTTATGGCTGGGCCATAAAAAAGATGCTAACTTTCAGCTTCAGTGCAGCAACAGACAAAATGGCTGTGCTGAAATGTTTTCTGTATTGGAAGTGTTTTATTGTTTTATGACTTCCAGGATTTGCAAAGATCTGAGGAAAAGCCCTTTTCTATGTATTTTCACAGAATGCTAAATACTGCTAGCTTTCAGCAGTGGGGGCTTTACCTGCGATAGAGTCAGATGACAAGAAATTATGTCATTCTGCAAGTTAGACCAGCAGTAATATCTGAGATATTAATCTGCAAGGTCTCTGAGACAGAGACACTCAGCATTTTGTATTCTCTCTTTGACCTGACAACATCAGCTAGAGGATACATTCACCACACATTTGCCTTGTTGCTCTAATTAAGTAAGTTTCTAAATTATAGTAATTCTCTTAGATATAGTCAGGAATATAGCAAAGCTTAATTTAGATGTTTTTCTTTATATATTTGAGACTGTCCTGCAATGTTTTAAATATTTCCCGTAATTTTGCTGTCACTATAAATATGTACTGAGTATTTTCTTGTTCAATTAATATTTTTTATTAAATATATATTTAAAAATGTCATTGTGGCTGATCAGTCTAGAGATATTTAAGTTCTGAGGGTACTTGCATATGTATTTGGTGACACTGTGTGGGCCACTCCTAATATCCTTGCCCTTGGTCAAATATAGTAACATTGCACAGTAAGATTGGTTACCTTTTGTTAAGGGCCTTAAAGTAGCTGATAAGAGGTTCTGGTGGCAGTGATAACTTCCTTATAGTCTGGGCAAAAGGGGACATAGCTAGTAAACCCATACCAGCCTTTCCCAGGTGTGTGTAAAACAACTCTCCAAGAGTGGGTGCATGTGTCAGCTACTTGGGCATGGACATGAAGCACTGGTTGACAGAGAGAGTGTTGGAGGACTTGGCTTGGAACCCTGGCTAAGGATTCAACTCTATAGCTGTACCAGTGGGGACTCTTATTGGGGATCTGGAGAAAGAGGGAGAAACCAGCCCCAGACTGACTGTAGTCTCTGTGTGCTCTTTAGGGGAACTGCACTTGATGCAGAGAGCTGCATCTGGAAATACTGTGTGTGTACTTGTCATTCTTCCAGTGTACACCCCCCACTGGTGCCAGTGGTGAGGTTTGAGGTTTCTTAATTACTGGTTCAGTGGTGGGGTGTTGCAGGCATCTCAAGTATTTGGAGTTGACATTCCTATCTTTCTTTTTCTTTCTTTCTTTCTTCCTTATTCTTTCTTCCTTTCTTTCTTTCTTTCTTTCTCTTTCTTCCTTTCTCTTTCCTTCCTTCATTCACCATAACTTACCTATTCCAAAGTAGGTGCAAATAGGTATAAGATGAGTGAAACTAGTCTTGAACAGGACATAGATCATTGTAGGACATGTACACATAAACACTCACACATAGTATGCATATTTATGGAAAACCTGGTACACGACTAATTGGCAGAGAACCAGAACACATGGTGAAAAAAATATGTTGACACAAGGATGAAACAAAAAAAATGGAGAACACAGCACTATATGGTAACAACATATTCAATAATATCCCTCAGCGAAATAAGCTGAATTTTCATCTTATAGATTATGAGATAGCATGATATCAGTCTGAAATGTATTCTATTATGAAATGTATTAGCTATCAAAATAATGATCCTTCCTAAGATTTTCTCTTGTTACATTTCATGCTTGCCTCCAGTTTATGCAGACGGATGTGAAAAAAGAAAAATATAGGAAGATTCTTCATCATCGTCATCATCATCATCATCATCATCAACAACAACATTACCGTTTTTTTCTCATTTTTACATTGGGTTGGGGTGCAACTGTTGGCACCTCATTTGATTCAGGACAGTCTCCTACCATCTTCAGTAATCATGCCTAGCTGACACAGGTTTTGTCTTGGACAATCCAACCATCTGAATGTCTTCATCTTCTCTTGCCTTCTTCCTGGTTTTCCCAAATCTACTTTACTCTATTGTTACTGATTTCCTAATCATCTGACTGAACCACCATAATTTGTTTTCTTGATCCTCTCTGTAATTGTGGCTACATTGGCTTCTGCACTGCTATCCTCAGGTCTTCATCTGTCCCACAGTCCAGATCATACTGTCCATCTCAGACACTTCATCTCCATCACTTCGAGCTTCCTCATCAGTTCTGCCTTCACTGCCCAAGTTTCTGTGCCATACACACGCTTTGATCACTGTTTTTATTATAATTATTATGGAAGGGTTATAAGCCAATGGTAATGGGAAGTGATTTTCATCCACACATGAAAAGTAGGCTGTTAGAATCATAAAACTATGCAATTGCTTGTTCTATACTGAATAACATTCATATAATCCATGATATCTGCTTTTCCATAGCCAAACATGTTCTTCTCCCTAAACTGGAATATGGTCTTCCTCTGATTACCTCTACCTCATTAAATTGCCAAAGATTTCAGATCACAGAAAATAACATTTGTAGATTTGCTCTACTTGCTGACAGCAGATCTCTATTGTAACTTTCCACAATGTCAAAACGGTTTCCAGTTACCGAAAGGTCAACTTATCTCCAATGTACTGTTATTCATAAAATACTAAACAGTGGTTACTACATACCTTTGAAATGGAAACTAACCATGCAAGACCAGGTTTACTGCTAAGAAGTGCCCAATATGAAGCTATTACAGTAAGTAGACCTCCATATAAAACAGCTACTGGAGAATGTGCCTTCTCATGACTGGGCCTGGCATTATGGAACAGATTCTCACCTAAATTAATGGTGTGAAATCTCTCACTCAGTTAAAAAATGCCTTCTCTAAACACTTTCACAAGTAAACTGAGGGCAAGTGCTTAACCATTTGCTATTGAACAGCATGCTACATCCATCAAGATAGGCTCTGTTAAATGTTGGATTCTAACAGCTTGCTACCTCCAGCATGACAGATTTTTCTTGCTTGTTATCGTAAATGTTCAAAGGTTCATAGGTGTGTACTATTGCAATGGCTCTGGAGCCTTTACAAGCTTAGCCCATAGAAGTGCCCTGGAATCGTGCTGCCCAAAGTTACTTCCCAGTGCCTCTATCACGTAGAGCCACTGTAGTGATCCCCGGGGTGAACTTTCTATTACCCATCCACTCATCAAGATTTCTCTTGAAGAGGGACAGCGAGGTGCTCTGCTTGACATGTATGAGAAGTTTATTCCAGAGCATGAGCAGTCTCTGGGTGAGGAACCTGCCCCTCCAGCATGTTCTGTTGATTGTGGTAATGAGGTTGAGGTCTCTGGAGTGTGTGGTGTGGAGGGATTGGGATTTTTTTAGATGTAGCACTTCTACCAGAGCTGGGTCAGACATGGCTTTGTAAGTCAAGCAGAGATCACATCTAAGTAAGTGATATGAGACAAAGAATAGCTGGAGGCTTTTGAGTCTGTCCATGTAGGAAATGTGTTTAATGTCTAGAATCCTCATCGTGAGGTACTTCTGTGGCCTTTCCAGCTGTTGCAGGTGTCTAGTGAGGTACATGCCAAATGGGGCATTATACTCGATGATTGGTCTAATGAGGGAAGAGTAGAGAGAGACAAAGACCTCTTTCTTGCCACATAGAAGGACTTTCTGACCACAGTAACATTGTGGTGGTCGAATGAGAGGTTGCTGTCAACCTGCATCCCCAAATCTCTTATAACACCTTGAGTGTTCAGTGGGCTCCCATCGACATGGTAATTGGTGGGAACTAAGTTTTTGCCAAAGGGGATGATGATGCATTTTTTGGAGTTAAGCTTAAGGCCATGGTTTCGACACCAGCCATTGGTCTCAGTGAGGCCTTTCTGTAGGATGTCTGCATCACTTGAGGAGTTAATAATGGCCCCCAGCTTGCATTCATCTGTGAGCATTTGTGGAATATTAATAAATATAATTGGATATGTCCATGCCACCTTAGTACTCTTTTCCATTCCCTTCTGCCCAGTCTTAATAGATTTTTTCTTTATCTATCCTACTACCCTTCCTGCATTACCTACTTTGTAGCCTAACCTTCTTATAGTTCCATAACCTTCTTAGGTTCATAGATTAGTACCAAGCTAACTGCCCTTGTGAGCCATTTTAAGCCTAGCCAGTTATCCCTTGTGAGACTCAAACCCTGCACCTTGTGTTTGTAAGGCAATGTTGATTTTTAATTATGTTTAAATTGTACAGTGGAGCTTTTCTCCCCGGGCCTCTGCTGAAAATGGGCTCATATCCAGTTGGACTTTCCCAGTAAACAAATGTCAAATAAATAAAAAATAAACTAGGGGGCCATAAAACTAGGAGGAAACATGTTGGGCTGGTCTGCTATTATCCAGCATATATTAAGATTCATGCAATCAAAAAAAAAGGGAAGATTGACAACATTCAGGCTTTAGGAATTTTTTCAGCACTGAATATTATTTCAGATGCTTACCATCAAAATTTAAGATTGACATGCAATAAAAGTTACTGATATATCTAAACCTAATCTAAATTATAGCATTCATTGTAATAGCTACTTCTCTGGATGAGTCATAAAAACACTAGTTATTACAGCATACTGACATATTCCATATCCTAAAGGATGAAGTTCCATGAAAACACTAGTTCTTACAGCATACATACATATTCCATGCCTAAAAGACAGAGTTATTGCAGTTTACATACATATTTCATGCCCTAAAGGATGGCTTTCCATGAAAACACTAATTACAGTTTAAGTACATATTATATGTCTAAAGGACAATGTGCCATAAAAACACCAGTTATTATAGCATACATGCATATTCCATGCCGTAAACGATCGAGTTGTATGAAATAAATTAGTTATTATTGCATGCATACATATTCCACCCCTTAAAAGACAAGTTTCACATTTCACTCTTCCAAAAGTGATAAACAGGTCCACTCCCTCCATCCTTCATCTTATAACAACCTTTTCAGCTATGAAGCAGATTGGATATTAATAGAAACACTGGTTTCAGTTCACAAAAGTATGTCTTAAGATTTTAAACCATGCCACACATGATGATATTCACCTGTAAACTGATTTTTTCTTAAAATATTGACAGAACACTAAGTATTAGCACTCTTTGCAAAGCCCAACAGTTTATTTGCACCTGTTCCGATTCTGTTCCTGAACTCAAGCAAGATGGAATAATCCTAAAATGATGATAAATCAGTTGTTGCACAAGTGTATTGTGTTTTCAATTCCAGCTTTATGATTTTTTTTTTTTTGCAGGCCTTGTTAATGTGCCATCTTTGACAGAATGAAATGAGACTTGTGCTGTTTTACTCTTGAGCCCAGTAATACTCAGTCATGAACAAGACAAAGCTGAATGCATATCCTAATGCTTGTTTAGCATAATTTATAGACTGTCTGTACATATTTCCTTCCACAAAAGCTTTCCTTCACCAGATGAACAACACTTTGTAGACAGTGTTATTTTGTGCTAGTAAGTGGTTGAAAACCTTTTTTAGTGTCACAGGGCAGTGTTTGACTGAAATGCTTGAAACAATATGGTTTAAAAGGAACTGCTAACATAAAGTTTGTCATTTAGAACTGTCTGCATTTTGTTAGTGTTTATACGTTGTTATAACAGTGACCAATAAAGAGTTTTGTTTAAAAGAAATTATTGTACCCAGTGACAACATATGTTTAATGGTTCCGAGGGTTTTGATAGTTAGAAACATTTATGTAAATATTAAGAGCAGTTTCAGCAGCTGCCTTTTATTAGCAGATCACTGCTACTGGAAAACAAAAACATAATCATAATTTTCTTTGAGAAGAATTGCAGGTATCATTCTTATATTTTTTTATTAGTCCTTTTTTATTTTAAGTCCTGAAAAGCCAACTGTGGCTTATTAAGTCAGTTATGAAGGAAAAGCAGTTTTCCAAACAATAGTATGAAATAAACAACATTTAGATCACTCTGACTATAAATATATATGTTGATCAATGGTACAAATACTTTTTGCCCTGACTACAAATATGCAGTCCTGAAATTTAGAAACTGAGGATCCATTAAAGTTTAGTTCATAAGGTACTAGGTACATTTTAACATACTATATTTTTCCAAAGTTCATAGGTTGATAGGTAGGTACTAGGCTATTGGCCTTAGAGCCTATATAAGCTGAGCCAAAAAGGTACCCTGGCTTTCACCACCCAAGAAAATAACTTTCCTGTGCCCCTGTCGAGCATATAAGAAAATTCCTCACTGCAGAACTATTTAAAATCACAGGAGTCAAATCTGAAAGTGCTCTCAGCTGCTGCTCTAAAATGTCTTTTTTGTATTCCAGGATTTTGAATTGCAAAGTACCTGACATATCATCTCCTTCTTTGATTTTTAAGATATGAAGGGTTTTTCTTCCTGCTCAGTTTTAAAGTAGTCTAATTTAGATATCATTATAATATGTTATAATGATATATAAATTAGATGACATATATTATTATAATATATTTATGAGTTTTAATAATTGTTATATTAAAGCTTCCACACTCTATTATACATATTATTCAAAAGTGTCAGATTCCTTAGAGAAACAAAGATTCTTCATAAGCTATCCATTTCAGATATGTAGCTTCAATAAAATCCATCTCTAATTGACTAATTTTTTAAAAAGTTTATATACTTCTTCAAAACCAGCACACACACATGCACACGTATTCCCCTGTTACCTTCTTCAGAAATGGACATTAAGATATGACCTTTTTATTTATGAATAAAATAATTTTTAAATGCTTTTCTTGCCTTTGTCCATTCAACAAAGAAAAGCATCTATGTTTCAATACAGTTGGGCATTTGGATAAAAAGGAAGAATCAGGCATTTCCATTGACTTTTCCTCTGTTGGAAATCAGCAGCTATTTTAGTAGCAGACACCCTGATACAGGGCAGGCTCATAGAATCTGCGGAATTATAATCCTCATGTTATAGGAGCAAGAAAATCAGTTTTTCTTGATGAAAGTATTCTGTGGTTTTCAGCAAAACTCACATTTATTTATTTATTTATTTATTTATTTCCAGTTTGATGACCGGGGAAGTCCACTGGGCCAAAAAGCCTATTTTCAGTGGAGGCCCGGGGAGAAAAGCTCCGCAATACAAATACACTAATGAATGTATACAATACGGTAACATACAAACGTAGTTAAAACCTAATAATATCACAGTAACGTAATAGTAGCATAATGAAATACACAATCACATTGAAGTCATATGTAAGGTTGCATATAGACTGATGACAGTAAATAGACAAGAGTTTCTAGGTAATAAGCCATAATAGTGTAGATATAAAAGACGGCTTGGTAGTAGAGAGTATTACTGAGGTAGCAGTAAGGAGCAGGAGAGTAGGGATGTGGTTAGGTTGGAAGGTATTACCAGTTGACATAGCATCAGTTTCATTCGGTTAGGTGTCGGCAGAAATGTTTAGAAATGAAGAGGCAATATTTGCTCTTTTCTTCTGTGCCACTTATAAAAGTTTTTCTGGCCTTGTACTAGGAAGTTTTAGTGACTGAGTGACAGTGCTGAATGTCCTACTGGCATTGAGCTTCCATTAACTGGATGGGCACAGTTTGGGAGCCAGGTTTGCAATGCCCTCATCAGCTAATAAGCTACAGTTACTTCAGCAGCATAGAGACTCTGTGCTTGGAAGAATAATTGGGTAAGGAAATGATAGCTGGCATTTCCAAAAATTCAAAAGGTGCAGCATGATTGTTACTATGATACCTATGTGTGCCCTAGGAATACAGGTGTTGCAGCCCCATTAAGGAGTAGGACTACTATTAATACCCTGAAGGGGTATATCTCAGACACTTACTCCTTTATTCATTTTTTAATGTCTTATCCTGTTCATAGGCTGTTGGAGCTCACCATGGTCCAGAATTTTACAGAATGTCTTAGATATTTCCCTCATACTTTTTGTCTGTTCCTCATAAAAATTAACATTTTTCTGGCAAACTGTTAAAGATTAAAGTCACTAAATAGGACATTTGACTTTCAGATGTCAGATTCTTCAAAAAATGCATGCTAATGCCAAAGCTATTATTCTAGCACATTTTAAGTTTATACAAGCAATATTTAAAACCTATCCCTGATTTTGAACTTTTACGCCCAATTATTTTTGGCTTTGTTCAGAATTCTTGCACAAGAAGGTTGGCTGGCAGTCTACTCATGTACCAATTCTTTTGCTCAACGTTTTCTGGAATTCATAAATTCCAATGTCTTGGATCAACTTATCCACACCAACACCAGGGGCAGCAATATCCTAGACCTGTTACCAACATGGGCGACCGGTGTTCCACACCAGAGGTCAATTCCTCGTTGGTCAGATCCGACCACAAGCTAATCACCCTAGACATCCACATCCCACCCCCCCCCCCCCCCCATTAGGGAAACCATAAAAAATTTCTCCAAAGCCAACTTCACGCTTCTTAAGACAGAATTGGCAAACTTCATGACACCCATGCAGACGGACAATGGAGGTACGACTGTTGAATCCTACACAAATGCATCTTATAAGCTCTTACCAAGTGCATGGATCGTGCTATCCCTAACAGTCAAAAAACAAAAAATAAAGCACTAATAAAATAAGTAACAAAGGGCCACAGCTCCAAAGGCAAACCAAAACTTTAATCTATGAGCACTTTCGTTCACTCAAATCAAATGAACTTATTCAGACAAATTCAAACAGTAAAACCCCTCCTTATATAACCAAGAAATCACATGACCAATAAAATGCATTACATCACAAGTTTAAAACTGATTGTTAAAAGGCATATAAATATTTATAAAGATATTTACATATATTTTAAAATAATTTTTAAGCACAAAGTGGAGAATTATTAATATATAAAAAACAATCAAAAAGGTGCATCAGTACAAGCCTATAAGTACATAAAATATTATATTATCTTATAAGAACATTCTATATTGAATTTCATAAATTCATTCAGCGTAATAAACTTTTAAGCTTGAGTAAACACATAACAGAACACAGTTCATTAAGGCCTGGGTAACTATGTGCATTTAAGGTAAGTTGCCACCATAATGCTATATGGTCAGATCTTAGAAGGGAGGATGATACTGCAGGGGTGCTGCAGTGGCTACTCATGTTGGGTAATACCAAGTATTATTCCAAATATATAGGCCTAGCCAAGAGTTTAGTCCATGTACAGACAAATTAGCACCTGATGCCCCTGTCCAGCAGGGACACACGTGGAATCCAAGAGATGTATTTTCTATTTCCCATCCAGTTATCCAGATTGGGCTTAAAATGGGACAAAGATGTACTCTGCTTGATGTGGAGAGGAAGTTTATTCCATTGATGGGGGAGTCTCTGGGACACAAATCTGTCCTGCCAGCAAATCCTATTGATGTCACAGACCAGGTTGAGGCCACGTGTGTGGGTTAATCAAGTGGAGATTGACTTCTGGATATGGAGCAGTCCCATCAAGGGGTGTCCAAGATCTCCTTGTATTCCAGACAGAGGTCACCTCTGAGGAGTCCACATGAAACAGAGTAGAGGCATAGGGCTTTTTGCCTATCTGTGTTTTGTAGATTTTTGAGTCCCTGCATTCTCCTGGTGAGGAACCTCTGTGGTCTCTCCAGCTGCTGCATGTGCTTTGCGATGTACATGCTGAATGGAGAATTGTACTCAATAATGGGCCTTATAAGGGAAGAATACAGGGATGTTATGAGCTCCTTGTCCCTGTATAAGATACCCTTACTTATGAAGTGGGCCATGTAGAAAGCTTTCCGTACAATGGAAGCAACATGGTGGTCAAAAAGTCAGGCTGCTATCAATCTGGGTGCCCAAATCTCCAAGACTGACTGCTGCTTAGAATGTTGTTATTAATGTGATAATTTGTGGGGACATCTCTCTCCCCAAAGGGGATGATGATGCATTTTTTTTGTATTCAGCTTGAGGCCATGTTTCTGGCACCAGTCACTTGTTTCGGTGAGACCATCTTGGGGGATGTCCATGTCACTAGGGGACTTGATGACAGCTCCTAACTTGCAGTCATCTCCAAATTTGGTCAGCTATAGCCCACTTATTTTGGCCTGTACCTCAAAAAAGTATATCCAAAATAACAGAGGCCCGAAGACCAAACCTTGGGGTATGCCACTCAATACGGGTCTACTGCTTGAGGTGGCTTCCCCTATTTTGACTAGGTGGGTTCTATCAGTGAGCCAGTTGGCTAACCGTCTAGTAACATATGGATTGATGCCTAGTTGGGAGAGTTTATCTATTATGCCCAAGTGGGGAATAGTGTTGAAGGCTTTGGCCAGGTCAAGATAGGCAGTGTGCACTGTCTTCCCAACACCCATGGCTTTGGTGACTGTCTCAAAAAAGTCAACCAAATTTAACAGACATGACCTCCCCTTGACAAAGCCAAATTGTGTGGGATCGAGTGTTTGGAGGTTGCCAATGTCCTTGTTTATGAGGTCCATGATAATCTGTTCCATGGCCTTGCAGATCAGGCTAGTTAGGCTCATGAGTCTATAATTTCCCAGATCAGTGGATGCTCCACCTTTGTGTAAAGGGATGACAGTGGCTTTCTCCACTCAGCTGGGACAAAACTGGTACTCAGGCTTTGGTTGAATAGGGTGCCTAATGTTGCTGCAAGTTCCTGCCTGAGTTAATGTAGGATGCAGCCTGGGATGTTATCAGGTCCCATGGAGGCTGCATTTTTTTCATCTTTGAGAGAGCAGTGATGACCTGATCCCTAGATATAAGGGGAAGGGGTCAGGTACTGGGAATGACCTGATGTACTGATGGGAGGGACAGAGGGATGACATTTTTGCTATATCTATGGCATTTGCATATGTGGTGTCCTTGACCATCAGTTCTGAACAGATCTGGGTGTTACCTTTGAGATTACGGACATATGTGAAGAAGGCCTTATAATTGTCTGTAGTAGATGTGGCTAATTTGGACTCAAAGTTTGCTTTGGATGATTTCACTAGTGCTCTTATTTGCTTGTTTAGGCTAAGGAGAGATTGCTTCCGATTGAGCACCTGCTCCTTCTTGGCCCTGGTCAGCAATTTTTTTCTTCTGTTATAGAGTTTATTTATTACAGATGTCCACCAGACAGGTTTACTCTTCCTCGCGGTGGATGATTTAGTCCTGTCAGGTATTCCTGATTCCATGCATCTATATAAATGTTCATATAGTAAATTGGCATACTTTTGCATACTGGTGCCAGTTCCTAGAGAGGGGGTGAGGACTGTGAAGCTGTTTATACCATCCCTCAGGAGGCTGTAATCACCTTTGGAGAAGTTTTTTTGATTGACCTTAGCTAGAGGGGGATCGGGGGAGACAGTGATTTCAAATGTCACTGCTTTATGTTTGGATCTTACAAGGGAGGATGATACTGCAAGGATGCTGCAGTGGCTACTCATGTTGGTTAATACCAAGTCCAAGATATTATCACCTCTTGTGAGGGTATCGACTAGCTGTTCTAAAGCATTTGCATTTACAAAATCGAGGAATCTCTGGGTATTTGTGTTCTGGCAAGAGTAATTCTTCCAGTAAAGTCACCCAGGATCAGGGTAAAGGGCTGAATCTTGACAGATTTGAAGAAGTCTAGATAGGCAGTTTGGGCATCTTGGATCAGATTTGAGGGCCAGTAGCTAGCTATTATTGTATAGGGGTCTTGTCAATAGTTAACTGCACCTGGAGTGTCTCCTGTGCGTCATACTGTTTGACCAGCCTGGAGGTGTGTATGTCTTTAATATATATTGAAACTCCACCTCATTTGGCTTTACTACCCACAGTTTGGGGTCTGAATGTATGATAGGATGAGTAACCAGGTAAGGCTGGGGTGCTTTCTGCAGCTTTGAACCAGGTTTCTGTGACCACATAGATGTCAGCATTTTCCAGGGTTAGAAATGCTTGCAATGAGTGCAGTTTCATGTTTAGACTCCTAACATTTAGCAGCATGACCCTTAATTTGTGTTTTGTTGAAATTTTTATCTTGGTAGTTTTAACCTCATCACTTTTCCTAAAAAAGCCACTATAGGGGAAGCAAAAGCCTTTGCCAGAATCCTGAAGCCCAGGTGAGACAGATGCAGGCCATCTCTGGCAAAGCATAGTGGTCTGTCGATCATATCTTCTCAGGCTGTCAGGTACTGGATCCCCCTGGAATTTCACCAGAAACTAAGCCAATTGTTAAAGTCAATAATTTTCTATTTGTATTCAGGCGTCATTCTAGGTGACAGTAGAATGCTGCTTAAGGCTAGGGACATACCTGCCTGGGACACATATTCACTGAGTTCAATCATGTCTCTCTTCATATAGTCCAGGGAGGTACATCTCAAGTCATTCACACCAACATGGACTAAGACAGAGTCATAACAGTACCTGTTGTTGAGAGACTTAAGTGCATGTGTGATATGGTGGATTATGGCCCCTGACAGACAATTAACCATGACTTTCTCCTTATCCAGCCTGGTGAGAGGCACATGTGTGTGTCTCACAATGGAATCACCTATGACTAATATGTTGGGTTTATGGTTAAGCCTTAGTGGTTGTGAGACAGAGGTGTGTGAACTATGAGTGGTATGTGATGTGAAGGGCTGTGGAGATTGTGTATTTGCCTTGGAGGTTTTTGCCTCCGAGGTCTCCTTTGTTTGGGTATGTTTTTGTTGAAGACCTCCACATATGTGGGTGTGTGTTGTGTAGGTACAGGTGGTGTTTGAGGTGCAGTGATTGTGCTGACAGCCTTCTCAGTGCCAGATATGCTGGCTTGTGAGGGAGAGAGCTTGGACTCTAGGTTTCTAATGTAATTGCATCTCTCGCAAATTGTGTTCCTAGGTAAATGTAGATGTAGTGGGGGTGGGTGGGAAATGGGTGTAGGGTAGAGGAGCAGAATGAGCTGAGCATAGTTAGGCAAATGAAGTGGGGTCCAGCCAGGCCACAAGACTACAGAAACAATCTGTATGTGCTGTTCAGGGCAGAACAGTAGTACCGAGTAAGTGGGTAAGACTAAAATTATTGCTTTATCTAAGTATACTTTTGTTTGTCCCTTTAATTTTAAATTCTAGCTACAGGGTTATTGGGAAGCCTAATCTGATTTTGTCAGTGCTGCGGGCTCCCGAGCGGTGCACTACAATGCACTTTCCAACCTACATAAGATAAATACAAGAGTATTAACCTTGTTTCCTTTGGTGTCTTAAGTTTATCAGTATGAAAATATTAGACTGCAATAGGTTTTAGAAGTTACAAGCAGATATAATTGCACCCAGCTGTTGTTTGGTTCTTATTTTCATGCTGAGATATTTCTTTTGGTTGAAAAGTATTTAGCACATGAAGGAGTTTACTGTTTGCACTTTTTCAGACTGACTGCTAGAAGACAATGATTGCTTAGGGGGAAGGAAGAATAGTTAAGACAGTAGTTTATGTGATACGTTTGCAATGATTTGGTCAAGAAGGAAGTGCTTTTCTGATGTAAAATTGAGTCTGATGGGTTTCTTTTTAATTTGGATGAGGACAGAGTTTGTAAGGAAGTCTAAAATTTCAGCACTGAAGGGACTGAGCAGATGAAGGCTCAATTTACCCAGGAGAAAGATGTCTGAGAACGTATTTGATGTTACATTTCACTTATAGGGTGTTTGAATGTTCATGGCAGTTGGTACATAAGAGCTGAGGTAAGAGTATTGCTTTTGTTCAGCTGCATATACAGAATTTGCTATTTTGGATCATGATAATTTCTGGAAGTGTTTTGGTCTAGGGTAGTGGCTATGATGTGTTTTACAAAGATGAAGGTTCCTCCTTCTATCCTTGACCCTGGTCGACAGTTCAAAAGATAGAAATGTTGATTCAGGCAATGGTGTTGAATTTTATCCTAGATTCTGTTGCACTTACTATGTTTATGTTGTGGATGATTAGAAATGAGTCCATCTGTCTGAGTTTGTTTTCAAAGCCACTTGCATTCAGTAAAGCTAAATTAATTTTTTGTTTGGCAGGGTTGAAATGGGTGGTCATTGTGGGTTTGGGTTAGTTTCAATGAACCTTCATATCAGAAGCATATTAATTAAAGCTGTTCATTTTATTGTAAACTTCAGAGATTTTATATAAGGGAGTGAATCATTTTTCTGAGATGGTTGAGGTGTGCATGGGTGTAGGAAAAAGTGAAAGGTTGCATAGTTTATTGATTGAGGGTCAGAAGGGGCTTTGTTGATATGGAATTATGAGTATAAAGAGTTTCCATTTTGTTTCTGAGAAAGGTTTGATATAATTAGCTGTGAAAGGACTTTGTATATTTATTCTGAGGACATCAGAAGAGGGATTACCAAGTGTGCTCATAATTAACAGAGTCGTGGCTATTGTGGTTGTTGTGGTTGTGGCTTAAGGTGGGAGGGATGGAGATTTAAGTTGGTAGAGTGGAGCGAGGGACTGTAAGTTAAATGAAGGACTAAAATATTTGTTAAAGTATACAATAAGAAGTTAACATTTTGAGATGGTGATTAGTAGATGTTTTCCTGTGCCCTGTTACTAAGTATATCAATGAGGTAAACAGATGGACACAGGAGAGAGACTGTTAAAGTTATTAATGATATGAAATTAAAGGTGCACTTTAGCGCCTAGAAGATTGGTTAGTTCTGTATTTAATGTAAAGTTTAATGGGATGGGCAGAATGTTGAGTGCTGAATAATGTGAATTTGGTCAAATTGTAAGAAAAGTTTATGGAGAGTGATGCATAAAATGTTGTTTTTGCTTATACATGAGACTGGTCATTAATGAGAAGTTTCACTGGATGAGCAGAGATCTGAGTGTAAGAACAGCAGGAGAGTACTAGCAATGATTTTGCTGCTTATGACACTGCATTTTGTGACAGATGTAATACATTTCTAGTAAGACGTGTTTTGACATCAGCAGAGCGGTTAATAGTTAGAAATCAATGACTCACAGAGGCAGATTTACCACAGGATTTTTTTGGCAGAAAATCCCAGTACTAATATACTGACCATAAGCAAAAAGGTTTTAGTGTTTAGACTAATTTAAAGTGGGAAGCTGTTGTCTAGTATTACAGCAGCCATAACATAAATTAATGTAGTGTTTGGCTTTAAGGAGGCATGGGGTAGTAGTGGAAAAGGAAGTGAACAGAAAGTATAAAAGAGACAAGGGGCTGAGGCATGCGGTGGCTCACATCTCACACACTATTGGCTACACATGCTTGGTGAACATGCAGCCTTAGAGCAGCATCTGCAATTACAGCAGAAAGTTCTCTGCAATAGTTTCAACAGGAAAAACAGACATGCAAAGCATGCAATAGCAAGACTGCAAGGCGGCCCTTAATTAACCGATTAGCTGATCACTGCCAAGGGGATATAGTTAGCTCTGGTAATTTAATATGTTTATATCTGAAAGAAGTGAGACAGAACCACTACAAGCAACAGAAGTAAACAGAGAGTAAAGAGGGAGAAGGAGACTAAAAGACAGGCAAGCTGCAGTTATTTGTTGTCAGAGAAGCAGTGTCCTTAACTATGTATTAGGCTATGTGGGCCTTGATCTGTTTAGTAACTCCAAAGTAAAAAGTTTGCAAAGTTGTCAAGTTCAAGTTCCACCTTCTGTTGATGTTCATAAACAAAGTCTTTGGGATTGTACTGTGAGTAGTTATACCATGAGCCTCCAAGGAGGCACAGTAGTGAGAGGGAGGGTGTTGCACATAATTAGGTATCAGACATATAGTGCACTGTAGCTAGGAAGATTCAGCTTAGGCTGGGGGAGGGACTTAAGAATCTGCAAACAGGAGAAAATAAAGGCACAATAAGAATAAGGGAACATGCAATATGGACATATCCCTAGAAAATATGCATTAAGCTTTGCTTAGGCAAAAACATCTAAAGCATTTTCTCTACATTGAATATGTGTTCTAAGGTAGCCTTGTGTATTGTAACAAATTCTACAAACAGTTAAGATCCACCAGAGATTTACAGGAAATATAATATCTGTTGATTTGTATGTTCCCATGACTCCTATCACATGATCAACAAAAGCAACACTGTAGTGGATACCCTAACTTGGGGAATGGCAGTATGAACATCAAACTGAAACAATGTCTCTCTCAAACAGTATATATGTGCTACTTTAGGCACAAGATTAATATAATGTGGATAAATCAGCAATAGCAGTATATATAAGCAACCTAGTAGTTCAGCAAAGAACTACAAAAGAAATGTTTAATGACAGCAACAATCAGAACTGCAAACATTGAAGATATTATGCTACAATAATTATAATGATACATGAGCATCTGTAGCAAATACATTCAAGGATACTGAAATTTAGTTGAGCTGACCAAGCCATAATAAGGGATGACAGGGTGCAAGACAGGAAAGGGGGAATAAAATGTTAAGAGTTTAGATGAGAAAAGTTTGGGGAAGATATGCAAGAAACCTGGTATTGTTATGAGAATGGGGTTTAACAAGGGAGCAATTCCTCAGACACATCTCCTACCCTATCAAAACTTAATCATATTGTGCATACACAGTTCATAGGTAGGTAGGTTCATAGGTAGGTACTAGGCTATCGGCCCAAGAGCCTAAGTAAGCCTAGCCAACAAGGTTCCCTGGCTTACGCCACCCAAGAAAGTTATTTTCCTGTGCCCCTGTTGAGCAGAGCCACAGAAGTGATCCCTGGGGTGTATTTCCTACTTCCCATCCACTCATCAAGATTTTTCTCGAAGAGTGCTGATGAGGAACTTTGCTTGACATAGATGGGTAGCTTGTTCCAGAGTATGGGAAGTTTCTGGGACAGGAATCTATCCCTCCAGCATGTCTTGTTTATTGTGGTGACAAGGTTTAGGTCCCTAGAACGTGTAGCTCAGAGGGATTGGGATTTCCTTAGGTGTAGCATGTCCAACAGCTCTGGGTTTGACATAGCTTTATATGTTAGGCAGAGATCACCTCAGAGTTGGCGATATGCTACAGAGTAAAGCTGGAGTTTTTTGAGATGGTCAGTGTAGGGCATCTGTTTGAGGCCAGTAATCCTCTTTGTGAGATACTTCTGTGGCCTTTCCAGCTGCTGCAGATGTCTTGTGAGATACATTCCAAAAGGGGCATTGTACTCTATAATGGGTCTAATGAGTGTCGAGTAGAGGGGAACAATGACCTCTTTTTTCCCGGATGAGAACCCTTTTGTGATGAGGTGTGCCACGTAGAAGGATTTCCTGACTACTGTGGCGATGTGATTATCAAAGGAGAAACTACTGTCCACCTGGGTCCCAAGGTCTCTTATCACAAATTCGGAGTGAAGTAGACTGCCGCCTATGTGGTAGTTCATGGGTACTGAGTTTTTATCAAAGGGGATGACAATGCACTTTTTGGCATTGAACTTGAGGCCATGGGTCTGACACCAGGTATCTGTCTCAGTAAGGCCCTTATGTAGGATGTCCACATCATTTGGGGACTCGACTATAGCTCCTAGTTTGCAGTCATCTGCAAACTTCATTAGCCAAAGACCTTCTGTGTTAGTCTGTACTTCAGAGAAGTAGGTACCAAACAGGAGAGGTCCCAGGACTGAACCCTGTGGTACTCCACTTGTCACTGATTTGAAGTCAGATTTGGAGTCTGCAACTTTTACAATGTGGGTTCTGTCAATGAGCCAGTTGGCAACCCATCTTGTGAAGTAGGGATTTATACCTAGTTTAGTGAGTTTAGCTATAATTCCAGAATGGGGGATGGTTTAGAAAGCCTTGGCGAGGTCAAGATAGGCTGTGTGAACCACCTTACCCTCGTCTACGGCTTTGGTGACTGCCTCAAAGAAGTCGATCCGGTTCAGGAGGCATGATCTGCCTCCTGAACCTGACCAGGAGGCATGATCTGCCTTTCTCAAACCCGAAATGGGTTGGGTCCAGAGTTTGGAGGTTACTAATATCTTTGTTTATGAGTTCCATGATGATACGTTCCATGTCCTTACAGACCAGGCTCGTCAGGATAAAAGGACGATAGTTCTTGGGATCAGTGGTGGCTCCCCTTTTGTGGAGTGGGATAACTGTTGCTGTGTACCATTCAGTGGGCACAAAGCCTGACATGAGGCTATGATTGAACATGGTGCTTAGGTGGGGAGCCAGTTCATTCTGAAGTTCATGTAAAATGCAGCCTGGGATGTTGTCCGGTTCCATGGATGCTATGTTTTTAGCTTTAGAGTATGCAGCTTTTATCTGCATAGTTGTGATTATGGGGACACCGCATTCTTCCTATATAGAGATAGGCCATTTAGGGGGTGAGAGGGGGGTAAAGAAAGTTAGTACTGAACCTATCTGCCAGGATGTTAACAATATTAGTTGGTTCTGTAATTTTCATGCCGTTGTGCTGCAACTCAGAGCAGATCTGGGTGTTGCCATTGAGATTATTGACATAGCTATAGATTGCTTTGTGGTTGTCCCTAGAATCAGTGGCGATTTTGTTTTCGTAGCTAGCTTTGGAAGATCTTATAAGGGATCTCAGCTTCTTACTGAAGCTGACCAGGGAGCTCCTCCACTCATGGGATTTTACTCTCTTTTGCAACAGTTTCTTCCTACTGTTGTAGATTTTGTTTATGGCAGGGGACCACCAGATTGGCTTCCATTTTTGGAGGATAGTGTCTTGGTTCTGTTTGGGATAGCACGATCCATGCGCTCGTGTAAGTGCTTATAGAGTGCATTTGTGTAGGATTCAGCAGCCGTAAGTATATTGTCCATCTGCATGGGTGTCATGAAGTTTGCCACTTTTGTCTTAAGAAGCATGAAGTTAGCTTTGGAGAATTTTTTTACCATGGTTTCCTTAATGTGGGGTGGGGGTGGGATGTGGATATCTAGAGGGATTAGTTTATGGTTGGATATGACCAACGAGGAGGTGACTTCAGGTGTGGAACACTGGTCATCCATCTTAGCAATGACTAGGTCTAGGATATTGTTGCCCCTGGTAGGGGTGTGGATAAGTTGATCCAGGGCATTGGAATTTATGAATTCCAGAAAGCGTTGAGTGAAGGAGTTGGTACATGAGTAGTTTTCCCAGTTAATGGTGGGGTAATTGAAATTGTCCATTATTAGGGTATTTGGTTGAACCCTAATATTTTCCGGTATATCAAGAAAAGAGGAGTGGGAATCCTGGGGCATGGTGGGGGATCTGTAGCAAGCTACAATTTGCATTGTAGTCTTACCCAGAGTTAGTTGCACTTGGATAACCTCGGATGCATTATGGTGAGCAACTAGCCTGGAGGTGTGGATATCCTTAATGAATATGGAGACACCTCTGCCTTTGTTGTTCTGGTCCAGGTTAGGTAGCCAAAAAGTGTGGTATGATTTATAGCCTGGTAATGCAGGGGTGATCTCTGGAGCCTTGAACCAGGTTTCAGTCACTGCACAGATATTGATGTTCTCCATTTTAAGGAGTGCCTCGAGTGAGTGCATTTTGAGGTTTAGACTTCTAGCATTGAGTAGCATTACCCTCAGTTTTTGCTTGCCTGTTCCTTTTATGATGGTGAATTTGTCATTTGAACTTTGCCTAAAAAAGGCACTATAGGGGCGGCAAGAGCCTTAGCCAGTATGTGGAATCCCAGGGGTGACAGGTGCAGGCGATCTCTGGCAAAGCATCGTGATCTGTCAACCATGTTGTCCCAAGCAGACAGATACTGGATCTCCTTAAAATGACACCAGAAGCTTAGCCAATTGTTGACATCACACAGTGAATAACCAACCTGAAAAGAGCATCTATAATTGCAGAAGAAAGTTCTCTGCAATAGTTCCAGCAGCATGGAAAAAACAAACAAAAAACAAAAAGCAGACCATGTGATATGAACAACAGAAAGATAATGACGGTTCTCTTAACTAAATGATCAACCAATTAATGTCTGGGGAGTAAGGTCAGGTATGGTAAGTTCCTATGTTTACCTCAGGCAAAAATGGGGCAGAAGAACCACTGGCAGCAGTAGTGAATAGACAGCAAAGAGGTAGAGTCAAGTGGGTATTGGTGATGTGCTATCCTTAACAATGCCTATGTGTGCCTTGATTTGCATAGTAACTCTAAATTAAATCATTTGCACCATCAGCAGGTTCACTTCCTGCACTTTGCTATGCCCCTAAACAAAATATTTGGGATTGCCATATGAGCAGTCATACCATGAGCAACTAAGATGACAAAGAAGCGATAGCGAGTGTGATGCAAATAGTTATGCAGCAGGCATGCAGCAAACTTTAGCTAGTAAGATTCAGCTTACACTGAATGAGTTAAGAATCCTGAGCTGCAGAGGAGGCACAGAAGATACAAGGAGGGTGTTTCCGATAATTAGGGAGGAGGCATGCAGTGTACTAGCTAAGAAAATTTAGCAAAGATTAAGGGGAATCAGTCTTAGTCTCTATAGGGTAAATATGCTTCTCCAACACATAGCTAGTTGTAGCATAGTGTTATAAAAATGCTCAAGTATACACACTCAGTGTGTTGCATGGATGTAGGTCCATTCACTGACTAATACTCAATAATACCCAGCAATAGCTTAAACTCAGTAACAATTTCCATCAATTCATCCATCTCTTTCATCTATACCTTGAATAAGTTGATCAGAGGTGATAGGGATAGAGCATATAATTAAATGATTCCACATTGTCCATGTACCTTGCAGTTACAGAATGACTTCTCTAGCATTTTACTGGGTATTGTATTTAGTTTTCCTGATTTATAAAAGCATTATTGAACATATTTGGCCATTTTCTATTTTACATTTCTCCCAGACTGAGTTCCAAAAGGCACTCAGAAGGTGGTTGTCTTTTATAGACAGGAGTGAGAAGGTATGCTCTGTATATATATATATATATATATATATATATATATATATATAAACAACACTACCACAGTGGTACAAAGAAGCTGACTATATTTTGGGGGGGGGGGGGGGGAGTCAGCCGCTATTCCCAGATATAATTTATGTACACGAACTTTGGGGTTTACTGCTGGCTGCTTACAGACTTTAAGAACTAAACATGTATTTGCAACTGAGCAAAGGAGACAAATTTGAGCCATAGACACAAGCAATGTAAATGTAATAAAAAAGAATAAAATGTTCTAAAAAGATGACATTTCCTAATATCTTCAATCCTGTAGGCCTAGTGCAGCCATGAACAACATCTTATATTAACTATAATACCAGCATTCAAGGATCAAGAACAGCATATGGATTTTTGAGTGTACCAGATTTTATAGTCACAGTAATTATTTTTTGTGTATGACATTACAGCTGAATATACAACTTGGGATTAATGGTCCGATCATGTAATACACATTAAGATAATTTTTTTGAGCCCTGATCATTGGGTTCTTTGTGATTATGGAACTTACAGCCATATGATCTGCTTTTTGGGTTAGTAATCCCTGTTTTGTTCATTATCGTTCTGGTGACTTTCATAGGCTGTGATTTCTAACATAAGATTTGGGCTGGGATTCACTAATCCTCCTTGTAAGACTAACTAAGTCTTACTCGGAGACTGCAGTCTAAGAGTATGACGTCAGCGCATCATGCATATGCATGAGGGTGCGCTGACTCAACTCTAAGGCTAACACAGAGCATGCACGAGTACAGGGGGTGTGTCAGACTGCCGAGCAGTCCAAATATCCACGCCCCTGCAAGTGCCTAAACAGCAAATGCCACCAGACATGAGCGAGTCCGCTCAAATGTGTAAATCTCCAACACAACACTCCGCCATATTCCAAACCCGTGTACAAATATAATAAAATGTAAAACCATTTTTTTCCCTCATTCCCGGTATAGCTGCCTGTATTTGCGCATGTGCGTGCAGGTTTGCCCATTGCTTAGCTGCAGTTAGCAGTTCAGACATCGAAGGGGATAATAAACTACTTATATGCAAATTAAGCCAAATAGCAATAGCATAGTGGTAGAGCCTTCGCACATAGAGGAGGCATTCCTGGTTCGATTCCCACCACTCCCCTTCCCATTTTCTGTAGTAAATCTGTGCATAAAATTAATTCCTGACATTTACCTTCTAAATATTAGTACAATGCATTGAAATGGCCTATGTAGTAGTGAACAATATTTTATATATATATATATATATATATATATATATATATATATATATATATATATATATAAGAAGGTGAAATGGACATGCATACTGATAAAGTCATAAGTAATGTATGTTAAGCAGTGTGAAGCACTGCTCAGCAAAGTTTACCAGTACTAAGCATATTTAAGTATAATTGCTCATAGCTTAGCAGTGCTTTAACTAGCGCAATAGCATGTTTTGCGCGTAGCTGCACACCGCGCTAACTAGTACAACGTCGAGTACTGTCGAGCAACATCGGTAAACGTAGAGCAACATTGGGCAAAGTTGAGCAAAGTCAGCTAAACACAGCCCCACCCCCTACCGGTCAGGCCAGTAGTAAAATAAAGAGCAATGACAGGTCTTGAATCTGGGATAGTGTGCATCATAATCACAGTACTGATCCACTAAGCCATGACAACATTTGATGTTCATGGACTGTCAACACACATATACATATTAATCAAAGTCTACCAAGTGCTAAGCAGGTGTGCACTCAGCTGAGAATTTTCAAATCCAGCCAATCACAAATAAGTGCGGGAAATGAGGCATATTTAAGCTCCATAGGTGGGAATACTTGCCATAACTGGTTGTAGCTCCCATCTGCAGGCAGAAATGGCTGGTATCGGAGAGGGCTCTCACTTCCGAGTGCAACGGTGAGGCATTGAGGAGTCAAAAGTGATGGTTTGGCTCCTCGTCCATCATCATGAAGCTAGACTCCTACATAGCCAGTTCCAGGGCATGGAATACAAAGCGGAAGCCTGGAACCGTCTTGCACATGAACTCACCAGTGCCACAGGTGTCCCAAGGACTGGTGAGCAGGTCAGACACCACCATGCAGACCTGAAGAGACGCAAGCAGGGCCAACTGAACCAATGGATACAGGAGGCCCATGGGATGTAAAATGCCCCACTACTGTGTAGGTAGCCACGGAATGAAGTATGTAAAAATTGCTAGTGTAGTCGATAGTATGGATAGGTATATGTCTCAATATCACTTCATTTACTTCACAGCTGCAGGTGTCCGTGCTGCGAATCAGCAAGCCTATGCAGATAGGCTGCTAAGGCTGCGCCACCAGGCAGGTTAGTAATTTTCCTGCATGTACTGTTATATAAAATAAGTGAGAGAGCCTGACAAAAAGTGTCGTAGCCCAATAATAAAGGTATAATAAGGCTTGAATAACCTCTCTGCATGTACTGTTATGTAAAATAAGTGAGAGAGCCTGAAAAAGAGTGTTGTAACCCATTAATAAAGGTTTAATAATTCCAGAATTATTTCTCTGCATGTATTATTATATAGAATAAGTGAGAGACCCAGAAAAAGAGTGTCGTAAACCATAAATGAAGGTATAATACATCTTGAATAAGATGTCTGCATGCACTGTAATATCAAATAAATGAGAGAGCCACTAGAAAAGTATGTAATGTAATTAATAAAGGTATAACTCCTGTATTGTGTCCGTGTCACTTTCTTCGAAATGTTAATGTACTCTTGCAGTATAGAAATAGTAGTGTTGCATTAAGCGCTGTCAACCCACACTTGAGTAGGCCCATAGAAAGTGGATGAAGGGAGTGCCAGTATCTCTTAAACATATATGCAGTCCTCGACTGTTGTTTCAAGGCTGGCATGTACAGGTAAATCTGGCACATGAGTAGCTTGTTATTGTGTTCACCAGAAATGTCAATGTGCTGCTAGAAATGTAGGGGGCTGTTAAAATATAACTGATAATGTCACCTGAACACATCCAGATATGTAGACATATAAATATAAATAAAATATATAAATACGTAGCAGTAACATCTGCATACTGGACAGTTTGTATGTCAGATACAGGTCAGGTATATAAGGAACTAGCAAAACACATTTCACAACGTAATGGACATTGCCTAGTGTAATAATACATGTAGGGGATATATACCTGCAGTCGACAGGAATGTAGTGTAAACTATAAGTACATATAAGTTGTTAATGGAGGTATCTTTTTACACCCTACTGTATGTGCATAAACAATGCAATTCCACACCTCAATGGGTATGTGTAATCTCAAAACATTTGTTGGGACATATGTCCTATTGGTTTATTAACATCTGCATTTACTTTGATGCATGTGCCCTGTTCAAACACCACAATCTTGGTGGCCTGTTGCCACCAATCAATCCTGTATGCTGTTGGAATGTCCACTGTTGTTCTATATATGCATGTATTATGCTTGCTGTTCAACTGTTTGAACTCTGGTGCGTTGGGTTAATGGGAATATTACTGCATGCTGTTACAACTAATTTGGAATTCTGTTGGCTGTTACCAACCCATATTGTCATTAAATTCTCCTAAACACAGAACGTATGGGAAGGCCGGTCCCAGCGGACCCACCTGTCCCACTTCAGCTGGCAATGGCACCTGGTACCAGCAGGTCCGGTGCCCAGACCGGGACCTCCTCCTCTGTTGGCCCTGTGCCACCTTCAGGTGGAAGCGCTGCAGGGGATGGGGCTCATCCCCCCTGCAAGCGTGGCCGAAGGAGGGCCACCTATCACCCTCCGAATGGTCTGGGCTGTGGTGCATAGGGAGATCGAGCGTTCAGTCACTGATCCTCTACACCAGCTCGAGGCAAGAGTGGAGCGACTCATGCATGAGCCTGCCCTTCCTACGCAGCCCCCAGCAGGGCCACCCTCCAGGCTGTGAAGGTGCAGTGGTGACTGCCCATGGGTAGAGATCTCAGTTCTGCTATTGCCATCTGTGGGCTCATGGACTTGTGATTTCCAAGCATCCTTCCCCGTCAATGGTGTTCACCCACCCCATGTGTCATATTCCACCCCTGTATGCGTCTTGTTTGTCTTGTCTGTTTACCTCCCCAACCTACCTCCCAAAATATATCTACTTCCCCTACCCAACATTCCACTCTCACCTGAAAAAAAAAATAAAAAATGGGCAATCTGCTCCCACAAAAAAATTACGCCCCATACATAGCTGCCCATTTTGCACAAATGTCCGCTGGACACAGAAACTGAAATTCAATTGGTAGTACAACATACTTCGTTGTCCTCACCCCTCTCTCAGGGGTGGAAGGTTTCAAATTTCCCTCCAAATTACTAGTATATGCACAGCTGTTGCTGTTAAAGAAATGGGCAGCTATGGACCTTCCCTACACCCATCGTGCACATCCCGAGCTGTTTTCCCTACTGTCTTTCCTTCTTTGTGCCCCTTTTTCACAACTTTCCTATCTTCCCATTTTGTTTTCTTTCAAAGAAATGAGCATGGGGGTTAGCGGGAGTAAGCACTTTTAAGCAGTAGCAAGCAGGTTTGAGCGAGTGTGCGCATGTGTGCACTTAGCTTAGTATTGCTAAGTGTCACGCAAACCCGCGCAAACCCGCTTACAACTGCTTAAAAGTGCCTTAGTCACCCTGCATATGAGGGGCCTTGTTCTGCTCAGCAGCAAAATAAAACACCACTGTCAGTCTCGAACCCCGGACATACTAGACTGCATGAAGTACCACTAGGCCACAGTACATATACAGCAGGTTGTTGCTGAAATATATATATCATGCATCAAAATATGTGAATGTAAAGGAAAGATAGGAATGCCATAATACAAAACCTGTTCTGTGGAACTTTACCAGCAGTTGTTGTGTAATTGCATTACATGACTGTGATAACAGAACCAGACATTCTAGCAGTAAATAATGTTACAGCAGCACTTTACATCCCCCACACAGTATCATAGCAGGACAATCCCCACCCAAATGTACAAAATACCAGTGTGTTCAAGGTACAGCAAGGATGTAGTTAGGCATACTCAGTACTGGAACTGTCTAGTTTTCATGAGCATCCTGTGATAATGTCAACAAAAGAAAAAGCACAAACTGTGCAGAAGTGAGTACATTTATATCCACAGTACAGCAGTTCCCAAACAGTCCATGTGCAAAATGAAAACATCTCAATAACTACGTATGTATGCCAGCTAATTGTATAAGTAGAAAAGAAACTCCATACTCCCATGTATCTTGTGTTAGCATTTGTAAAGTTAAGTACAATTCTACACTGTTAACTGTGTACTGGAAGTGGCAACATTCAGGTCTGAGTACAACATTCAAATCACTAGCTACACCCCTAGCATCAGTTATGAGAAGTATACCAACCTTCTGACTTACACAACAGTGTCCACAGCAAACAAGCATGGTCCCCACTTTGGAAAGCTGAAAGGGCTATGCCTACCTGACTTAACAATTTATAGTATTGGGTTGCTATGACAGTGAGTACTGCAAGTACCACACAGCAGGCTG
This sequence comes from Protopterus annectens, assembly GCF_019279795.1. Taxonomy (NCBI): domain Eukaryota; kingdom Metazoa; phylum Chordata; order Ceratodontiformes; family Protopteridae; genus Protopterus; species Protopterus annectens. The sequence goes on from NC_056748.1 coordinate 699,662,717, forward strand.
CATGCAATTGCCAAATGATGGCCACCAACTGGTGCAGAGGCCATTACATGCACATGTGCAGATGCCTAGAAAAGCAGGCTGTACTTGCTGTCCACACATGCAATCACTTCATTGCTATTACGGAGGGAAAGAGTGAGAGAGAGAGAGAGAGAGAGAGACAGCTGGATGTACAGACGCAGCCAACAGCAGCAGGAAAAAATAAAAAAGATAAACCACAAATATAGTGAAAGAAAAAGTAATATATAGCAAAAAAAAAAAAGAAAAACTAAAAGAATAGATTGAAAACAAATTATATTGAAAAGAAAAATATATTGCAAAAAAAAATCTCATATTAAAAAAAATATTTAAAAAAAAAATATTTAAAAAAAATATATATTGAAAAGAAAAATATATTTAAAAAAATAATATTGAAAAAGTAATAGTATATTGAAAAGAATAATCATATTGAAATAAAAAATATATCTTGAAGTAAATCATAAGCTATAAAAATAAAAGCTACTACAAAGCACACGAAACAAAGGAATACGAACACATACAAAGGTAAGGTATGTAACAGCTATGTATTTACTGGCATGTAGTAGATGTTTATGAAGAGTACTCTACATAGTTTGAATCATCCATATGTGGCAACAGTACGTATGTATGCACAGACGCCCTGCATAACTACTGGCATGGAGACATCAGTGTGTAGCTGTGTGCAGCGGGATATGACTGTGACATATGTAGTTCAGCATTAAATGTCAAACATTTGATCCATGTTATCTGTGTTCTGTACAGTAGTGTGTACAATGTCCATTTGTGGGAGTAGCACATACGGTTATATAAACATGGATGTGACAGAGTAACAAATGCATGATAGTCATATTAATGTGTAGCTTAGCACTGGCAACAGCTGTACCAGGCTAGTATGTTAATCTAGCATTCGCAGCTATATATACACCCTCTAATACTACTGTGTGCTCACATGCAACACCTGTTCATGTTGTAGCAAGGCCCAGCAGGTCAGCCATGAGGTACACAAACTTACAACAGTGTGGACCTTGTGTGTGTATGGCACACAGATACGGAGAGATCTGTCTGTGTCAGATATATTAGCATCTGTACATGTACATAGAGCAAGGGACATACTGCAACTGTTTGTGAAGGGCGGACATATATATGTTGTTGAAGGTTGTTATGTGCATATGTCTATGTAGGTTGTAGTGTGTGGCAAACAAGACAGCATACAGTGCTGTTATATGACATGTGGTGGTTAAACGCTGTGGGTATGATTCTTCAAGTTTGTAGTGTTGCAGCCAGTGAGGCCTGCTAAAGCTACATGGGCTGAGAACACCTTCAATGCATTCCGCACAACACTGTGCAATATTATGACATAACGGTATACCTCACAACCTTTGCATAATTGATATCCCCACCATGAAAGGTGGACTGTATATGTGCCTATATGTATATCTGCATTTATAGCAGCACTTTACAATGGATGTTTATATGTATGTGTGTGTGTGTATGTATATATATATATATATATATATATATATATATATATATATATATATATATATATTTAGAGAGAGAGAGAGACAGGGTCATATTTACTGCAACAGATGCCTGGTGACATAGCCATGGACCCAAGTTTTCTGTTGACACTGCATTGGCATACCTTCTTGCAAAGACTCTGTACCCATGAACTACCACATAGGTGGTAGTCTACTTAACACCGAAGGTGTGATAAGAGACCATGGGACACAGGTGGACAGTAGTCACCCCTTTGGTAATCACAGTGTCATACTAGTCATGTCAGCTGTCTACATGGCACACATCATCACAAAAGGTGTGTCATCCAGGGAAATATAGGTCAGAGTTCCCCTTTACTCATCACACATAAAGCCCATTATCAAGTACAATGCCCCATGCGGTGTGTACCTCCCAAGACATCTACAGCAACTGGAAATGACACACACATACCTCACAAAGAGTAATACTGGCCTCAAACAGGTGCCCTATGTAGACCATTTCACAAACCCACAGCTAGACTGTGTTGCATATCACCTACACAGAGGTGACCTCTGCCTAACATACTAAGCTATGTCAAACCCAGAGCTGTTGGACATGCTCCACATAGACAGATCACAATCCCTACAAGCTACACGCTCTAGGGACCTAAACCTTGTGACCTCAATAGACAGCACATGCTGGAGGGATAGATCCCTATCTCAGAGACATCCCATACTCTGGAACAAACCACCTATCAATAGCAAACAAAGCCCCTAATTAGCTGTCATCAGAGATAATCCTGATGAATGTATTGGAGATAGGAAATACACCCCGGGAATCACCTCTCTGGCTCTGCTTGACAGGGCCACGTGAAACGTACTTACCTGTGTGTCAAAGGCCAGGGTAGCGTATGGCTAGACTTCTATAGGCCCTAGGGCCAATAGCCTATTACCTACCTATGAAGCGATACACACCCACATGTACTTGTTGCAATAACTGCTATGTGAGGTTGACTGAGTGTGATGGTGAATGTGCTGGTGAATGTGTCAGAGTTCTGTATATGTGTGATAGCTTAGTGGGAAACTGTTTCAGTCATGGTATTATGTGTCCTAGCTGTGATCCCAGCAAAAGATGTGTATGCAATTGCTAGGCAGAAAAAGCAGTATGCCATACGGTCTGATGTAGTCCCTTGGTGTTGACTGGGGTGTCCCACTGTAGGTTAAAGCAGTACATGTATGCTTATTGAGTGTTACTGCTGGTGAATCCAACTCATGTATGAACTGTAGTACTACCTGAAGGTGTATGCCTACACAGCACAGTATGGTGTATGTCCACATTTCTTGGAACCACTGTTTTGTGTGTTCCCTGTAGTCCTCACAGGTTACATACCTCAGGCATAAGGCTTTGTAACTACTGACACACAGTACTGTATGGTACACAGGTAAAGGTCATCTGGGTTGCCATACCTTTGAGTCTGGTATGTATGTCTGATGTGTGTGTGGGTATGCCTGTACCATGGCCTCGGTCATATGTGTGTTACAGGATATAAGTGCATATCTAGCAACATGTATAGTCTAGTACAGCAGTATGCCACCTATATTAATGAATGTGCACATATGTTAGGCAGGGGTTTACCATCAACGACTAGTGTGGTATACTGGTAATACTGTAACTGGACTTTACAATAATTGCAATGGAATACATATTTCCTGATGCATTAGCTTGATATATACCTCCTGTGGCTAAGTGGTACATTGTGTCGCATACAGTGTGCCATGTACTGTTGTATAGCCTTACATACTGGTTTATCTTTGTTGCTGTGCAAAACATGGTTTGATATATAGAGTGTGCCAGGCATTGTCAGGCAGTTGTGGGCTGAGCACTGATATGTGGTATTGAAAGTGTGTGCCCTCTGACAGCCAATAGGTTGCTATATATGGCAGTTAATTGATATCTGTACTTTATAATGTTAAGTGTGCCACATGACATGCTCACACATATTGTTTCATTGTCTTCCAGGGCAATGGCCCACCGTCATAACCCCACCTACAGCACGGCAGAGGAGGAACTGATAACAGCAAGCCTGGCGCAGCACTATGCCCTGTTGTTCTCCAGAACCAGCCAGGACCAGCATGAGTGGACTGCACTGTGGCAAGATCTTGTCCGTAGGGTAAATGACATAGGCATGTATAACCGGACATATGAGCAGGTACACCATCACTGCAGTGATTTAATTAGACATGTCTGGCAGTGTGCATCAGATATCCATAGACAACAGCTTGCCACAGGTAGTGGGGTACCCATCCATCACCCCCTCACCAGAGTGGAGGAGCTGCTCCTGAGCCAGGTGGCTCCTGGCCAACAGCAACAACATCAAGCAACATGTATCATCATGGAGGCCGGGGCCACCCAGCAAGCTGACACAGAGCGTGCAGGTAACATGGCATAGCTGTACACTACTGTTGCCTCTATTGGTAGAGCATTCTCATGTGAGATGTGTACTGTGTAGTTAGAGGATGTGGTGCCTAGTATTGTGCAATACTAATAACTAGGAATGTAATCTATAGGCCTGTGACTGTCAACCGTTGTACTACTGTAAGATTGCAGACACACAATAGCAATGCCACAGTTGTTGCCACTGACAAAGTGTCTCATATCCTTGTAGGTCCCTCTGGTGTGACAGCAAGGCAGCAGACCCATGCTGGTGAGTGTGTTCTACATTTAATATTACTAATTAAATGTGCATGTCATAGGTGAGCTGTAGGCCATGTACACATAACACACCTACGCATAATGCATGCTGTGCATGTTTGCTGTGAGACTATGCACATCCCAGTAACGTGGGTAGCTGCCTAAAATACATAACAATACACAGAGCATCCCACACAATTGTGGCAACACTGTAGTGGACATTGGATATGCAGAGGCAATACACATACACACAACATGCACAAATTTGTCATACGCGGTACACGTTCACATGCTACACATGGCGTATTCAGACACCTGCTGTAAGGTCACACTCTAGTATCCCAAATGTCATCCGCACAGCACACATAATATACCTGAGGGGCTGATGCCTCTCATGTGGCTGTGTGACACTTTCCAGCACATAACACATTCATGTTAGGCAATGCCTCCTATTAGGCACCATACAAACCCATGTAACAACTGGCTGTGAAATGGTGAATGTAGCCATGGTACAGCAGTTCTGGTACAGCATGGTATGTGCCGGTCAGGCACGCATTAGTAGCCTTGAGTGACCACATGATGCTGCATGATGATGGCTCATGGTACTACAACCCATCCAGTTGCAGTGACCACAGTACTACATATAGCATTAACTGCTGTGCACCTCAATGTTGTGTGTGTACACACATATGGACCGATACACAATATGCATAGCAATCACCTTTTGTACAAAGTGACACATATATGCCTTGTAATGCTATTGAGTGTATAGGTCACATGACACACACTGTGTATATGTGATGTTTAATGTTGCAATTGTGTTGTAGCATGCCATGTCATGGCTGGCACTGGCATGGCCATAATATGTCCTACACTCAACATAACCACTGTACAATGGCTATGTTGAGCAATGGTATTCCATCAGGTATACATGCACCACTCATCCTGTGTGTATACATAGCATGCATGTGCTAAACCTGTGTCCACATTTATCTGCTAAAGACACAGACGCTCTTATCAAAAATGGATATCTATGTGACACACAGATACACATCCAGCCATGGTATGTATACCTGTGAGTGATGGTGCACAGGACATTGCAGAGCTTTTAATACTTACACAGCAATGTTGTGTCCATGTACACATTGCGTTCCAGGGTGAGGCCAATCACTGAACAACAACACACATGCATCAAAGCCATGTATACTGTTATTGGCAAGGGCTGTCTACACCCGCACAGCATGCTGTTGAGCAACACACGTCCTGCATGCTGACACGTGTGATATCACTGTTTGCCTTGTGATACTGTACCCCACCATCACCCGCTATTGAGTATGTTCTGGATTGCTGGTGGTGTGTGTGTGTGTGTGTGTGTGTGTGTGTGTGTGTGTGTGTGTGTGTGTGTGTGTGTGTGTGTGTGTGTGTGTGTGTGTGTGTGTGTGTGTGTCTGTTTTATTGAGGAGTGCATTCATGTGCATGTGTGCATGTGTGCATGTGTTCATGTCTGCATGTGTTCATGTGTTCATGTGTGCATGTGTGCATGTGTGCATGTGTGCACATGTTCATATGTTCATGTGTTCATGTATGCATGTGTGCATGTGTTCATGTGTGCATGTGTGTATGTGTGCATGTGTGCACATGTTCATGTGTGTATGTGTGCATGTGTGCACGTGTTCATGTGTGCCGACATCATGTACAGGTCGTAAAGTGTATTTCCTGTCTTCCTCTCACAGGTGCTGACTTTGGGCTGGTTCACTGCAGCAGGGAAACTGATGTCACTGATCAAAATAGTGATAATGATGATAGGTGTGTTGAGGCACAGTCATGTTTGCCAGGGTCTGTCATTGGGCCACAAATCGACAGTACACAAGTGTCCACCCCATCCATTCACAAAGTCATACTGCCAATACATCCATCACCAATGCCCTTAGCTGAGGGACAGAGTACAGTCAGCATTGGCCAGGACAGTGTGGTATCCATGGCACATGCATCCCGACACAGCAGCCATACCCAGATGTCTGGAAGGGTACCACATAGGCAGATGTACAGGGGTTCTCATCGGAGCACTGCTGCTCATCATGCCACTGGCAGACATGCCACAGATCTTACAACCTCACACATGTTCCAGGCTGTCATGGAGGCACAGGCACGTATGGAATGGTACACCAGACAGGGGCTAAGGGCACAGAGGGCACATAACACCGCCGTAATTGACAGTATCCGTGACCTAGCTGGTGCCATCTGTAATTACACTGAGGTCACTGATAGACGTTGAGGAGAGACATTAGATGTCCTCCGCAATGTCATGTCCATGTGTCAGGACAGTGCGGGATGGTTGAGTCGTCAACGTGGATGTATGCCAGCAACATCAGCAGTTGGCAGTCACCTCGGACATCCCTCAAGCCACAGCCTTTCCCGTAGTGCCAGTACCAGCCCCAGCAATGTTGGGGGTGGGCTGTCCATAGAACGTCCTAGAAGACCACGTGCACGTGGCTCTGGACATCTACCTCTGGGGATAGTACCCAGTCTAGCTTAGTACCTGATAGTGTCAGTAGCACCCCTGCCAGGCACAGGTACAATATCTGTGGCCAGAGACCGTGATCTGTAAAGCCTCACAGGTACAGTCTGCGGCTGTCCCACAAATACCCGTATATGGCAGTCACATGGTGGAACTGTGTGCATGCAGACACACACATACATAATCCAGACACCTAGGGCTAACACATACCCCCACACATTACATCAACATTGGCCCATACCAGTATTCTTGCCCCCCCCCCACACACACACACATACATGTCAATTGGATGGCTCACTGTAGACCTCTGGCAAACCAGCAACACACCCTGTGCAAATGATGAAACCTGTGCCACCTCCTGTCATCTGTAACATCGATGCAGGAACAGGCTACCATGGTGCTGATGCACAGGGTGCACAGGGTGTCTTTACAGCAGTATAGCAATGTTAGCATGTTGTCAGCAGTAGAGTGTAATGATATGCTTGAAGGTGTAGCTGAGCAGGAATGATGCATTAAAGCTATGATTGTCATTGTAGTGTTGTTTACACCAGTGTTAATTCCAATTGTGTATTGTCCACCCACGTGCCACATGGCTGATGTGTGCAGTATTGGCAGCATGTGTTAGAGAGTGGACAGTATGTGTGGGATGTGTGTAGCACAGATTTGCAGGTCTACAGTTGTGAACATGGTGGAGGTGCACTGTCTGCATGTATGTGCATAGTGGACGCATGGGCAGGGTGACATGCTCTGTATTACACAGTAACACTCCATAGTTTCTATTGGTGGCCAGTATGCATTGTACTACACACATTTCGGAACCTGACTACACATGTGTGTATGACATGGTTCGACACTGTGCTGTGGGTGATACTGTTACTATCTGTCATTGTTTTGCATTTTGGTAGTATACATGCCTTCAACAGCCTGACCATAACCAATCGTTAGATGATGTCTTGACAACTGATACACAGATGTAGGACACACAGCAACATTTGGATCCTTCAGGTACTATACTATGCCAGTAACCAGTGGTATTCAACTGCACCCATTACTGAGACCACTCCTGTTTGGCATATGGCTCTCTTAGGTACAAGCAATCAGAGTAGGGATATGTCTGTCCACATCTGGTAATGCATACTGTGACCTATACTGCATTCTCCAGGTGACACACACATCCTCCACAAGGTTATCATACAGACAGATACCGGTTGTCAAACCCATGCTGTAAAGCTATAGGCCAAACTAAGTATAGTCATCCACCTTTACGAAACATAGTATTCCCACAGTACCACATAGGTAGTAGCCACCAACATGATGAACAGGTACCGATGTGTACATGCAACCTAGTGTTAAGTCATCTCTCCTTTGATAATCACATTTCCTAAGGTATTTTGAAATCCCTAGGTGGATCACATATGCAATAAGGGGTCTGCATGCATATCCACAAAGGTTGTTGTACACCTATCATGAATAGTGATCACTGACAGACTTTGCTGCATTTGAACAGGTCTGACATATACCTCAGCCATAAACCCTCACTCACACAATTCAATAGGAACTGTAATGAGTGTGTGTGACATGAATAACCTAGGCCAGGCATCACTGCAGTGGCTGGCCTTGTCACAAGCATACAGATGTGACCTAAGGTCTGGGAAGCAGCAGCACAGTTTAGCAAAGATGACAGCTGTGTTCTTGGATAAAGCAGGGTTCCCACACATGCAATAATTGAGGTAACATGTATGTATATGTTTTTGCCTCACAGCTACCTCACATGTGCAATGCCTACTGATATGTCATACGGTAGTAAAAGCAAAACCCACAACACATTAACCAACAGTGCCACACACATAGAGCACACACACACTCACCAAGTGCAGGATTCAACCCCCTACCTAACTACTTCATGATACTAGAGGAGTACGCATTAACACAATGCGATATACACATTACTGGGAGGTCTCATTTCCACAGTTATATTTGTAGGATGGTGACATCATCAGACTCGACAAAGATAAGTATACCACTTGTAAGGTGTACTGCTACTCTACAAAAAGGTTGCTCCTCTCCAAGGTAATTACACACATACACAGTTGTCAAGTGCAGGATTCAACCCCCTACCTAATTATTTCATGATACTAGAAGAGTATGCATTAACATGACACGCTATACACATCATTGGGAGGTTTTATTTCCACAGGTATATTTGTAGGATGGTGACATCATCAGACTTGACAAAGATAAGTATACCACTTGTAAGGTGTACTACTAACTCTACAAAAAGATTGCTCCTCTCTAAGGTAATTATACACACACACACACAGTTATCAAGTGCAGGATTCAAACCCCTACCTAACTACTTCATGATACTAGAGGAGTATGCATTAACAAGTCATGCTATACACGTTACTGGGAAGTGCCTTTTCCACAGGTATATTTGTAGGATGGTGACATCATCAGACTTGACAATGATTAGTATACCACTTTTAAGGTGTTTTACTACTCTCTAAAAAGGCTGCTCCTTTCCAAGGAGACCACACACAAACACACACACTTGTTAAGTGCAGGATTCAAACCCCTACCTAACTACTTCATGATACTAGAGGAGTACACGTTAATACGTCGTGCTATACACATTAGTGGAAAGTCTCTTTTCCACAGGTATATTTGTAGAATGGTGACATCATCAGACTTGACAATGATTAATATACCACTTTTAAGGTGTTTTACTACTCTCCGAAAAGGTAGCTCCTTCCCAAGGAAACCACACACAGACACACACACACTTGTCGAGTGCAGGATTCAAAACCCTACCTGACAACTTTATGATACTACAGGAGTATGCATTTACACAACGCGCTATGCACATCACTGTGAGTGCTCCTTTCCACAGGTATATTTGTAGGATGGTGACATCATCAGACTATACAATGTGGGTTACATTAGGTGGGCTACATAGAAGGAATGTCTGAACACTTTGGCGATGTGCCATCAAAGTGGAGTTTGCAATCTACCTGTGGCCATAATGACTTTCTCTATACATACTGGATTACCACCTATGTGGTAATTTGTGTGCACATTGTTTTACCTACAGGGGATGACTATGCATTCATTGGCATTCAGCTTGAGGGCATTGTTTTGACACCAGGTATCAGTCTCTGTAAGGCACTTCTGGAGGATGTCTGTGTCAGCCGTAGAGTCGATTATGGACCACAGTTAGAAGTCATCTGCAAACCTGTTCAGCCATACAACTCCCATGCTTGCCTGTACCTCTGAGCAGTATCTACTGAACTGGTGGGGTCCCAGGACCAACACCTGTGGGATGTCATTTGTGACTGGCTTAGAGTCGGACATAGCACCCACAACTGAACATGTGTGTTTGATCTGTGAGCCACTTGGCCACCCATCCTGTGACATAGCTGTTAATGTTCAAGCTGGTACACTTGTCCATGATGACAGAGTGGGGAATGGTGTAGAAAGTCCTTAGTGAGGTCCAAGTGGGCTGTGTGGACTACTTTTACCTCCATCTACGTCCTTGGTAACTGTTTGACATAAGTCAACTAGGTGTAAGAGACAGGATCTGTCTTTAACAAGGAGGAGATGTGTAGAGTCCAGTGTCTGGAGGTCTCCAATGTCTCTGTTTATGGGTTCCATAACAATTTGCTCAATAGCTTTGTAGACCAGGCTGAGTAGACATATAGGGCAATGGTTTCCAGGTTTTGTTGTGGCACCCCCTTTGTGGAGCTGGATGACTGTTAGTGTATGCCATTCTTTGGGTACATAGCCTGTGGTACGCTTGAGTCTGGACAGTGGATGTAGGTGAGGGTGTAGTTCCTTTTGGGCCTAGTGTGGGACGCAGCCTGGGACACCATCCAGTCCCATTGATGCTGTGTTCTTAGCTTTGGAGAGGGCTGCCTTTACCTGCATGTCCATGACGTCTGGGGATCAGCATCCTTCTGTGATGGACACAGGGCCATTTGGGGGTGATAGGGGAGTTTATACTGAACTTGTCCCCCTGGATGTGGGCAATGAAGGTTGGTTCAGTGTATTTCTTTCCTTTTTCAGTAGCTGATAGCATATTTGGAAGTTGACACCTACATGTCTGGTATAGCTACCGAAGGCTATGTGTTTGTTATTCTTACATTCCTTGGCTATTTGTCTTTAGAAACTGTCCTTGGATTATTTTATGAGTGATCATTGTTTCTTCCTGATAATGATCAGTGATGCCTTCCCTTTAGTGAAGTTGGATCTATCATGTGTTCGTTTCCTCCTTCTGTTGTCTAGCTTATTTGTGGGCAACAACCACCTGATTGTTGTCTTATTTTTGGAGGAGTGCATCTTGGATTTCTTTGTGTTGTCTCGTTCCATGCATCCCTGTAGATGCTCATAGGATGCACTTGTAAATGATTCTGCAGATTGTATACCATTATCCTATAGCAAGAGGTCTTTGGAACGTTCCACTTTGGTCTTGGGAAGTGTGCAGTTTGCTTTGGAATATGTCTTCACAGTGGTTTCATTGACTGGGTGGGGGGGGGTGTGGATGTCCAGTATGATTACTTTATGATCTGATATTACCAGCGAGGGGTTTATCTCTGTTGTGGAACACTGGTACCCCATGTTGGTGATGATCATGTCCAGTATGTTGTCACCTGTAGTGGGCATGGTGACCAGCTGTTCCAGGGTGTTAGAGTTTTTAAACTCTAGGAAACATTGGGCAAAGGAAGTTGTACATGAGTAATTCTCCCACTCAATGTTTGAGTAGTTGTAATCTCCTCATATAATGGTGTTTGACAGGACCCTTGTATTTTCCACTGTTCTCAGGAACACTGAGTGAGGTTCCTGAGACAAGATATGTGATCTGTAGCAGGCTACAATCTGATGAGCAGCTTGGCCCAATGTTAGTTGCACTTACATGGTCTCCAAGGCCTCATGCAGTGCCACTAACCTGAAGGTGTGGGTATCCATAAGGTAAATGGGTACACCCCTTCCTTTTGTATTTCACTCGTGGTTTTGGGTCCGAAGGTCAGAGGGATTACGAGTGTTTTACATGGAGCATGTCCAACAGCTCTGTGTTTGACATAGCTTTGTATGTTAGGCAGTGAACACCTCTGAGTAGGCGATATGCAAGGGAGTACGGATGAAGCATTTTGAGATGGTCTGTGTATGGAATGTATTCCAGGCCACTAATGCTCTTTGTGAGGTATTGCTGCAGGCTTTACGGTTGTTGTGGTTGTCTTGTGAGGTACATAATAGAAGTGGCGTTGTACTTTATTATAGTTCTAGTGAGTGATGAGTAGAGGGGAACAATGTCCTCTTCTATTCTGCATAAGACATATTTTGTGATGAGATGTGCCACATAGGAGGGTTTCCTGACTACTGTGGGAATGTGGTTATCACAGTTGTGTCCACTGTCCACCTGTGACCCAAGGTCTCTTGTCACACTTTCAGTATGAAGTATACTACCACATATGTTGTAGTTCTTGGCTACAGAGTTTTTAACAAAGGAGATGACAATGCACCTTTTGGCACTGAGCTACAGCCCATGGCTTTGATAACAGCCATCTGTCTCAGTGAGGCCCTTTTGTAGGATGTCCACATCTTTAGTGTTTGCAATTATGGCTCCTAGTTTGCAGTCCTCTGGAAACTTCAGTTGCCACAGACCTTCCATGTTAAATTTTACTTCACGGAAGTAGATGCTACACAGCCTGGGATGTTATCTGGTCCCATGGCTGCTGTGATACTGGCTTTGGAGAGTGTTTTTTACCTGTGCAGCCGTGATGACAACAACTTTGCAGTCTTCCATTATAGAGATGTGCTCTTTCATGGGTGGGTGGGGGGGGGGTAAAGTTAACACTGATCCTATCTGCCAGGATGTTGGCAATATCAGTTGGGTCTGTATATTTAATGCCATTGAGCTGTATCTCAGAACAGATCTGAGTGTAGACATGACATGGACCTGTCTATTGGGCAGAGATCTCCTGAGTTGACAGTATGCAACAGAGTACAGATTGGGTTACATTCAGTCTTGTTGCATGGGCAACTATTTGAGGCCAGTAATCCTCTTGTTAAGGTATTTCAGTGGCCTTTCTAGCTGCTGAACATGCCTAGTCAGATTCATCGCAAGTGTGTTGTGGTACTCTCTGATGGGTCTGATGACCGCTGAGTAGTGGGAACCTCCTTTGACCTACATGCACAGACCTTGGCAGTTTGTGTGAACACATGGCATGATTTTCTGACCACTTTGTGAATGTGTTTCTGGAAGTAGGGATGACTATCCACATTTGTCCATAGATCCCTTATTATCACATCCATATTTAGCCTAAGTGTGTGAGCATGCCCAGTATGACCTTTCAGTGTGATGCTGAATGAAATCCATTACATTTGTTGGAGTGTGTGAGCACGCCCAGTATAGGCATTTATACTATATATGTATGGCAAATCAAGTTGTATTTTTACAGCAGGGCTCATTTTTGTGTCATAGATCAACAGGGATCATGCTGTGCCTGCAGGGATTCCATGAGACACTTTGCATAGACTTATCAACATTTCTACATACAGGGGGGACAGCTATTCTTTGCACATTTCTACCCGGGGGCACACCTGATTGTTACTGTGGGTGTACATAGGATGAAGGTTTCACCTGACACATACACATTTGCTATGCCTGCACTGCTATGTACGGTACACCATTTCAATCTATACTATTGCCTATCGTACTGGCTTGAGGCATACTACTGTGCTACAAATCCTAGTGTCCAATGTCACGTATATTAGATTGCGACTTCATAGCCTACAAAACCCACATCACACTGCCTGGCCTGATGTTCTCTGTCTGCATAGGCCTGTGGGGGAGGTTACCCATATGCCTCTTTAGGGGCATGATACAGCATTTCTTTGTGTTTGCATTAGTGTACAATTGTCCTGCTGTGTCAGTGCCACTAAAATGCTATCATGGCTTAGTGGTTCAGTACTGTGACTATAGTGCACAGTATCCTAGGTTCGAGCTCTGTCACTGCTTTTTGTTTTCATGCTGGGCAGACCAGACTGCTTAAGGAACAGTAAAGCAAATATGAGCATGTTTACCTGACTTTGCTCGACTTTGCCCAACTTTGCCCAACATTGCTCAATGTTGCCCAACATTGTGCTAGTTAACACGGGTAATTTTGTTTACATATACTAAATATTGGTAAATGCTGCTTAGCACTGCTTTATATTGCTTAAAACATGGCAATCATGCCTCAGGTAGTGCTGCAGGGCTGCCTATGTTGGATGCACATACTACACTCCCTATACATGTTTGGAAACAGGTAGGGTCAAGTTAGGCATTCCTTTAATTTTATGTGTGAGTCAGAGAGAGGTATCATTTCCAGGGTTCCTAGTGAGTCAGTGTATGTGCTATGCATTGCCTCTTTGCCAAGGCCAAGGCATACTGGGCACGCCTCCTTCTGCCTACTGGGGCAGGCTCAGGTTGTTCCTCCTCCGAGTCATGGTGTGCCTGTGCAGGCCTTGGCAATGGTGGGGGGCTGTGTGGCCCTGTCCCATGCTGTTCCTGCTGCAGCTGTTTTTACAGGATCATATTGTGTAGCATGGCACATACCATGACAATTTGGGTACTTGTAGTTGGTGAGTACTGCAAGGCTCCACCAGATGTGTCCAGGCACCGGAACCGTGACTTGAGCATCCCAAACACACGCTCGATTACATTTCGTGTTTGTGCGTGTGCCTCATTATTGAGTTCTTGTTCAGGTGTGTGTGCATTTCTGATGGGCGTCATCAGCCACGGCTATAGTGCGCATTCAGCATCCCCCACTAGGTGACCGTCAGGGATGTCCCCATTGGCAAATCTCTGGCACAGGTGCGTCAGATGCCAGATATGGGAATCATGGTAGCTTCCATAGCAGCCAGCACACACATTCAGTATTATGCCCTGGGCATCACACACGACCTGGCAGTTGATGGAATGGAAGCCCTTGCGGCTGATGTAGGCTCTACCCAGCTCACTGGCTGGTGCTTTGATGCATATGTGCATGCAGGCAATTGCACCCACTACCTCGGGGTATTCAGCTATTTGCTGGAAGAGGTGCATATTGCTGGCCAATACCTCATGAGAATTGGGGAAATATACATGATCACCGACATATGCTGACATGGCATTCAGGAACTGGTGCAATACCCTGGATGCTGATGCCTGTGAAATCCCCATCATATCACCAGTTGGTCTCTGGAAGTTACCTGTTGCTAGTATTCTTAGGCCAGCACATACCTTAGTTTCCACTGAGATGGGTTCCCCTCTGTTGGTTCTGTGTGTGAGGTGTGGCCTGCACAGCTCAACAATTTGCTGCAGGAGGTCTCTGTCCACTCTATAGCGCTCCAGTATCCCCAGCTCATGCAGCCCCTGGTAGGTTACCCTGGGTCTGTACACTCTTCTCTGTCTCCTCACTGTGGGTTGCTCAGCAGCATTTGCAATGGCACCACCCTCAGCATCTTGCACATGTTGCCTTATATTAGCAATGGCAGCCCCTAACATTTTTTTTGTCTGAGTTAAGCTTTTTAAGTTTTCACTTCCCTTTGTAGACTGCAGTGTTGCATTGTTTCTGAGAACAAACATGGGGGAATATTGTTTGCAGAGTTTTAAGTGCTGGGCTGGGCTGGGCTAGTGTACTGCCTGTGTAATTGGCTGATTCTGATTGATTTCACCTGGCAGGTCTGCTAGTTCTCCTTGCTTAACTTCTTACTACTTTTTTTCCTTTTCTGTTTCCACAGGGGGCAGCAACACACAAACATGCACACATACGCGCACACAGCCTTACACAAGCTTACACGGCCTTACAAAGGCTTAGGTGGGTGCACATGCACGCACACAAGCTTAGACAGCCTTACACAGGCTTACACAGGTGCACACACGCGCACATAGGCTTAGACGGGTTTACAGGGGCGTACATGCGCGCACACAGTGTAAGCATCTTTGCAAGAAACTTTAGTGATAGCCACGGCGTGCACCTTCAGTTTCTGGGTTTCAGTTCAGACAACTGTAGACACGCCTCTTCCAGTCCTGAGTAACTCACAGCAAACACATGCCACCCTGCTCCAATAAGCTTACAGTCTTTGCAACATACCCCCCTCATGATGTGACATATCTTCTACTCTGTTACTCCCCTAATCTTACTCTTACACTCTAGGGACATGGTTCACGTGGCAGGGAAAATTGGGATTCACTATCCGTATACTCATTTGCATAGGATTGCCTACTAATGCTTGGTTACATCTCTCAAATTGAGCTTCCCCCTTTAGCAATCTCTACTCAGTAGCCATGTTGTCTTCAGCCTGCCATTCACCTGCATGGCAGATGAATATATTTAATAAAATGCCTATTTTTAGGCTTTTTTTTCCTGGTTTTTAGAGCGCAGCACGTTTGTGAGGTGCTGCGCTACGCTTAAACATCGAAGATCGGGGGAAAAAAAATTGTTTTTTATTATTTTGTAACACATAATAATGCCAATGGCCTCATATTTGGCCATTGGCATGCTTCCTCAACTCGATGCATCCTTTATTTGGAGCTGTCATAGCTCCATTTTGCTATTTGCAGAATGGTACTCAGTTACCAACTGAGTACATTTCTGCAAATAACACTACTCTTACTCGGACAGGTTAGTGTTTCCTGGATCGCAAATTTACCTCATTTGCATAGCTTTCAGCAGCAGATGAGGTAATTTGCATATCCTAACACTGTCCATGCAAGAGTCGTTTTAAGAGCTCTCATGCACGCCCCTGCCGGCTGTTCCTGGATCGCTTGCCAGACATGTTGGCTGTCTGGAGTCTTACTCTACTCTTAGACTCCGTGCAAGCCTTCATGAATCTGGCCCTTGGTCTTGTGCAGCTAAGAGCAAAAACTCATATTTAATGCCATTTCTGATCAAAGGACTAAAGTCTATTTGTATCAAAGCAATATAAATATATTGTATTGTCCTTGGCTAGTCGTTTTCTGCATTTTATATTAAACAGTGTATATTGTATTTAACATTTTAGTCACAGCTATGCAGCTGTGAGCAACTACTTATACTATTTATCTCAGTATTTAAGGATTAAGAACACCATGTGGGAACAACTTGTGTATTGCAAATACATATTTTTGATAGTTTTTACAGATTTGTGCGTTCTGTTCAGGGTGCATTCTTTATAACCTTGTTTCAACATCTAGACATTGGCCTATACATTTTCTAGGATTTGTTGATATTGTAGGAAGTCATTTTTTTATTAGATTTCCTATTTATATGTCTGCCTTATACTGATTTTGGGTACACCATGCCTTACACACAACCAACCCAACTATTAAATGCACTACTCTATCCTACGTTAATCATTACTCTGCTTGTTCTTTCCAATCTGACCTCTTACCACACTCAGCTCAGAAACCACACCCTTCCCCCCGGCAGACAGACTCCACAATTAACCACACCAAACTAAATAGCATCCCTATAGAGCAATACATCCTCACCCACACCCAACACCTTGCTTACCCACACTATACACTTACATTCAAAATAAACCCTTATAGCTCTGAAAGACTACACAAAATAGTACACAAATTTAGCAAACACTACTCACGCTTACTCAAGACACTCACTAGTTGTGGTGACATACACCCCAACCCAGGACCTACATCACCTATCAACCCCACTCCAAACCAGCTAAATGCCCTTTACAGTAGACCTAGAACATCTACCCTCTTCTTAAACATCAATTTACAAAGCATACTCAATAAAACACATGACCTTCATGCTTTGCTTACCCTATACAAACCTGAAGTCACAATATTAACAGAAACATGGCTTAAACCAGAACACCACAATGATGAAATTACTGCCCCACACTACAGTATGATTAGAAAAGATAGACTAGGAAAAAAGGGAGGGGGTGTAGCAATCCTCTTTCAAAATCACCTCACCATAGAGCAACTAGACTACAATAACCCAGAAATCAAAGATGTAAAACTAATCCTTGGCAAACTAGAAATAAATCCCAATAAGCACATAATTATTGCAGGTGGCTACATCCCAGCATGCAATAACACAACTGTTATGGAAGACCTACTTAATTGGCTGTCCAACTCTCCTTGTGTGTATGCAATGAAAGCTTTCATAACATGAAACGAATGTTCCATATAATTTCCTGTTATTCTATGTATGTGTTGTTTGGAGCTTATCTCCCCGGGCCTCCGCTGAAAATGGACCTGTGTCCAGTCGGACTTTCCCAGTTAACAAATGTAAAAATAAAATAAAACAAAAATAAAATAAATAAATAAAATTCTCAGTTTAATGGGAACTATTATTTAGTCAACTTTGGATATTAAACTCTAAGCAAAACCTATTTGTTTTTTTTGGTGAAAAATGTAAGGCAGAATTTCTTTCCTTAGTCATTATTTTTGTTGAAGCTGTCATTGGATCAAGATGTATTGGGGAAAAAAGGACAGAAATGTACTTTAGAGCATCTAGAATCTCATGGTTTCTGTGAACCGAGTGGATCCCAACCCCACCCCCCCCATGTAATTCATTTACTTTCTCTACACCTATTACTATGCAGTCTTGGTCAGTTAGATGTATTGATACAACTGAGGAAAAAAACAAGAAAGTAGTATTCTATATGATTGGTGTGGTGAGTCCAGGATGGCGGGAAAAAGGGTGGGGTAGGGGTGTAGTGGAAACCATTGTTCAGAAAACAGGGAAACATGAAACATTTTATCTGAAACTGGATGTGCAGACTATGAGTCCTTTTTATTAGTTACAGTCTCATCAGATACTCACTGTGATTGGCTGAGACTGCAGGGGGTCAGTACCAGTGATAAACTGTGAATATTTTCAAGAGAGAGACAGAAATGGCAATTAGTTCATTTCACCAGTGAATTAAATGTTCACTTGGAGCTATTATGTTTTTTAGAAAATACCTCCAGTTTGCTTCCATTCCATTCCATTCTGAAGGTGACACGTATGACATATTGGAATAGGATAAACATGTGGCCACCAGTGTTTAATACATTGCAACAAAGAGCCAGGTTGAATTGTGAGAAAAGCTAAACCATTTGTTTATTTCAGATTAGGGTACGAGTTGTTTTAGACATGCACTGAGCTTCTCACCTGAAGCTGATGCAAACATTCCACATTTTACTTACTTGTTTTATGCTATGAGAGGTAGTGTTCTACATTTTGGACAATGAAGGTTGAGAGCTACAGACAAAACTGACTATTTTTTAAAATAATTGTTATATTGATTAGGGTTGGAAAAGACAGTGAATGATGAAGGGAAATACAGTATAGTGGACATTATTTTTATGAATGGGAAGGGAGGAGAAAGAGGCAATCTATGTGAAAGCAAAAGGCAATGACATAACCATTGATACAATCTGCTGAGGGTGGGGGATGCCCATATTTGCATGAAAATAGCATGTTTATCTGTGGCTGTCTTTAAATCAACACCTCTCAGCTGCCCATGACTTCTCAGAATGTCCCTCATTTTACCTCACATTTGTGGTCTATTCCTCAAGCATGCTATGGTTTTCTGATTATTGCAGTCACTATGGCAGATATTTGTGTTTCAGACTTCATATTCTTCATAAATTGCAAGCCATTGCATAACCTGTTATTCTAGCAGCTTTTTAAGTTCATAAGAGCAATGTTCAAACTTTCCTTGACTTTGGACTTTTGTCTCACTCCTTATTTTTTAGTTTTGCTTCTGGTTGCTGAAGCTGAGATCCCTCACAAAATCCTCCAAAGCTAGTTACGAAAACAAAATTGCCACTGACTCTAAAGACAACCACAAAGCATTCTATAGCTATGTCAGGAATCTCAATAGGAACATTCAGATCTGCTCTGAGTTACAGCATAATGGCACTAAATATACAGAACCAACTGATATTGCCAACATCCTGGCAGATAGGTTCAGTGCTAACTTTACCCCCCTCTCACCCCCTAGAGGGCCCATCTCTATACCGGAAAAATGCAAAGTTCCTATAATCATGGCTGCAGAGGTAAAAAACATACTCTCCAATGCCAAGAACACAGAATCCATGGGACCTGACAATATCCCAGGCTGCGTTCTACACGAACTACAGAATGAACTGGCACCCTACCTAAGTACCATGTTCAATCATAGCCTCACCTCAGGCTTTGTACCCACTGAATGGTGCACTGCGACGGTTATCCCACTCCACAAAGGGGGAGCCACGACAGACCCCGGGAACTACTGCCCCACTAGCTTGACGAGCCTGGTCTGCAAGGCCATGGAACGTATCATCATGGAACTCATAAACAAAGACATTGGTAATCTCCAAACTCTGGACCCTACCCAGTTTGGATTTGTAAAAGGCAGATCATATGTCTCCTAAACCTGATTGACTTCTTTGAAGCAGTCACCAAAGCCATAGATGAGGGTAAAGTGGTTCACACAACTTATCTAGATCTCGCCAAGGCTTTTGACACCATCCTTCACTCTGGAATTATAGATACGCTCACTAAACTAGGTATAAATCCCTATGTCACAAGATGGGTTGCCAACTGGGTCACGGACAGAACCCACACTGTGAAAGTAGCGGATTCCAAATCCGACTTCAGACCAGTGACAAGTGGAGTACCACAGGGTTCAGTCCTGGGTCCTCTCCTGTTTGGTATCTACTTCTCTGAAGTGCAGGCTAACACAGAAGGTCTTTGGCTAACAAAGTTTGCAGATGACTGCAAACTAGGAGCCATAATCGAAACTCTTAACGATGTGGACATACTACAAAAGGGCCTCACTGAGACAGATACCTGGTGTCAAAGCCATGGCCTGAAGCTCAATGCCAAAAAGTGTATTGTCATCCCCTTTGGTAAAAACTCTGTAACAATGAACTACCACATAGCTGGTAGTCTACTTAATGCTGAAAATGTGATAAGAGACCTTGGGACACAGGTGGACAGTAGTTTCTCCTTTGATAATCACATCGCCACAGTGGTCAGGAAATCCTTCTACATGGCTCATCTCATCACAAAAGGATTCTCATCCAGAAAAAAAGAGGTCATGCTTCCCCTATACTCATCACTCATTAGACCCATTATAGAGTACAACACTCCTTTTGGTATGTACCTCACAAGACATCTACAACAACTGGAAAGACCACAGAAATACCTCACAAAGAGGATTACTGGCCTCAAACAGATGCCCTATGCAGACCGTCTCAAAAAACTACAACTTTACTCCAGCTCATATCGCCTACTCAGGGGCGATCTCTGCCTAAGATACAAAGCTATGTCAAACTCAGAGCTGTTAGACATGCTCCACTTAAAGAAATCCCAATGCCTCTGAACTACATGCTCTAGGGACCTAAACCTTGTCACCACAATAAACAGAACATGCTGGAGGCAGTGGCGGCTGGTGACTTCAAATCAAAGGGGGCTGCAGGGGATAGCTGAATGGGTGGGGTCAATGGGAAGGGGTGTGGCCAACTAGAAAGGGGAGGAGCTATGCTCAAAACCACAAAAACTAACTTTAACTAAATATTCTGCCCTGGGTGCCAAACCCTCATTATGAGAGTCCAATCAAGACAAATGAAGTGTAAAAGAATAAAAATATTTAAATGCATTGGCTGCATGACAGCTTACTTAATATCTAGATGGAAACAAAAAGGTTGTGAGGCATGAAAAAATAAATTACTTTTTAAATACATTATGGGAATGCCAGTCAAAATCAAGTATAAGAAAAACAAGCAGCACTCAACTCAAACTACTTCTCCTTGCACTGCAGTTCTAATTATAATTTATATTCAGCTTTATTAAAGCACCAAGTAACATGCTGAAAGTAACAATCTCTGTGATGCCCCCACTTGTAAAAATGTCTCTTATCCAAAACAGACCTGCTGCCTGACAACTATCTACTTGTTTCATGGGGAAAACACGATCAAAGTAAAAATGAAAAGCAAACAAGAAACAAGCTCAAGATACATTGCTTAAATTATTACTGTACAGGTTATGGACCATACATTAATGGCATTCTGTTTAGTTTACTGGTAAAGCCCGCAGAGATCACTAGAAGTCTTCAACAAGTGTAATGAGCTTCTTAAAATAATGTAATCCTGTCCTTTACTACAAATACTGTCATATGCATTTCAATATCCAATGCTTATACATTATCTAGTTAAGTATTCTCTGCATGGCAACAACAGAAAGGCTTCAATGTTGGCAATTCTTTAAAAGTATGCTTATTAAAGCTTACTTGCATGTTATGATCTCAGACAAGCTTACTTGATGGTGATTAAAGCATTGCTACTTAAAACACAGAGCAACAGGCACTTTGAGTAATAAGCATAAATCAACAGTACAAAAATATGATAGAAACCAGACCATTCTGCAAAATCAAGAACAGATGAAAAGCCACTGTAGTACTTGTGTCTACCTTGTATGGGGGGATACCCTGCACATTTACACTGCATAACTGCTCCTTGCTTTGCTTGGACACATCTAGAGTCACTACTTGGGGGAGTGGGGTGCAACAAGTATGTCACAATTTGAAATGTCTCTGGCTGACGGTGATGGCCCTAACACATTTGTCATACCTCTCACCCTCAGAGCAAGAAATCTGGGCAAAGCCATACATAGAAGTGGGACAAAGGCCCAAAAATAAGGACAATTTTTAAATATTGCTCTTATAAACTTAGAAAGATAATAGAATAGTAGGTCTTGCATTAGTATGAATTTTCTGAAGGATATGAAATCTGAAACTCAAATGCCTGTCATTATTTTCTAACTTCAGTCTTTAATGATTTACCACTAATTTGCCAAAAAAACACAATTTTATGAAAAATGGACCAAAAATGTGATGTAACAATATAAAATAGCCACACAATACAGCTGGGAACCTATCAAAGAAGGGACACTTTTCAATTTTAGTACTGCTAACTTGAGCAGCTGACAAAATAAGAGTCTACATGTATTTCTGAAATAAAAGTAATCTATAACTCTGATTATTACAGTTATTTCTTAATTGTAAACCCTCCATGTTTTCTTCCAAAATTGCTATTTTGCAGAGGGATTATTAGGGGAAGAGCAACATTTTGAGCCAAATTCAGGGACAGTTGAGAGGTTTGGCTATGCCTAATTCTATAAAGCAATTTGCATGTACCTCTCAATCTGTTAATGTAATAAATCTGGACAAGGCCAAATATATTGGGGGAACATATAAACAGTACTAAAAATTGCTCTTGTATAAACTGGGACAGTTGATAGAACAGGTCTTACTTTAGCATGCATTTTTCTGAAGGTTATGAAGTCTGAAACTAGTGTGTCATTATTTAGTTACTTAATTCCTAAATGATTTGCCAGAAAACCACAAATTTTATGAGGAACAAACCAAAAATAAGAAGCAAAAAACCTATTCATTCTTTGAAAATCTGGACAGTTGGGAGGTATAGTTCAGCTGGGGCTGACTAAGTTTGCCACCCTTCCCCCTCACAAAACCATGGCCGAATGGAGCCTCCCCCTGCAGCCATTCCAATGATTCATTACTTTGCTATTTCACTCCATTTACCATAAACACTAATGTGCATACTGATTTACTTCTATGATGATTTGAACTTCATTTGAAAGTTTTATTTTGCATTTTACAGCACAAACACTAAGAAATCTGCTAAACAAACTTGGCATTAAAACTTCTCTGCCCTTGAAACTCACATTCATTGAAACAACATTAAAACCCACATTCAAAGAAAATACATTTTACCCGTGGCAGATAAAAATTAATTCTGGGCTGTTTTCAAATCATAGGCCCCTTGCATATGAAACATACATGTGCTCTTTGATACACCTTCCTATTGCTTTGAACATTTTCCCAGTAAACAATGAAACAAAACTGCCCAATTCAGAACATTTCCATCATAAAAGTCTACTCAAACTTCTACAGTCCACTATTATCAGTAAATATGCACAATTCTACAGTCTACCATTATCAGTAAATATGCACAATCTCTGAAGTAGTAAAAAAGTCATCTAAATAATTCCACGTTAAATAAATCTGTAATGAAGAGGTTGCTGCTAGCAATCACCTTTATATTTCATGGTTTCATTGAAAAATAAAGTTTCTGATGCCCCTGAGGAATAAATTGCCTAAATTACATTAAAAATAAGCTAGTAATATTGCAATAGGAAATGGATGGCAAACTGATAACAGGCTCATAGTTAGTATCTTAACTTTCAGTACGGCAGCATTCACCCCTTATGGGAGTAGAACCAACAACCTTCTGCATCAAAAGCAAGTACACAACCTGTTGTGCTATTAGCAATGTGAGCTGACTTAGCATAATCAGCACTAAACTTCTCTTCCCCTGCAGCTCTCAGCTCCTTGTAAAATCTACTCAATACTCAACTGCATCTCAACTTTGCAGCACAAGAAGTCTGGAAAAAGCCAAATTTATTGGGGTGGGTCAAAAAGGCAAAAACCAGGGACACATTAAACATTGCTTGTATAATCTTGGAAAGCTGCTAGAATAAAATGCTGTGTTACCACCATACATTTTATTGACAAGGTCCCTGTGCAAAAAAGAGTCAAAACAACATACCACTATGCCAAATCACCTGCTTTGTGAAAGAAAAATGCTGTGTTACCACCATACATTTTACAGCCAAGGTCCCTGTGCAAAACAGTCAAGAGCAACATACCACTACGCCAAATCAGCTGCTTTGTGAAAGAGAGGAAGACTAAAACTTAAATGGCTATCATCTAATGAATTCAGTTCTCACCATAGCTGTCAACCTCTTAGCACAAAACACCTGGTCAAACCCAGTAATGAGGGAATACAGCCCTCAAACATATTCAGTGAATTCAGTTCTTGCCATAGCTGTCAACCTTAGCACAAAAAACCTGGACAAAGCCACTAACAGGGTATTACAGTCCCAAAAATAAGGACAAATTTCAAATAGTCATCTTATAAACTTAAAAAATTGCTATAATAAAAGGTTGTGTTACTATATATTTATTGCTAGAATAAAAAGTTGTTTTACTATGTATTTTCTGAAGACTATGAAGTCTGAAATTCAAATGACTGTCAATTTTACCTCTGATGGAACAAAAACAATTTTCAGCAGAGGCCCTGGGCGAAATACTGTAGACACTTGTCTTTGTAAAATGGCAGGACACCAGAGCAAATCCACACAAACACAGAGATAAGATGCAGACTCCACACAGAAGGCACCCCAGCCAAGAATCAAACCACAAATCCTATAGCTGTGAGGCAACAATACTGCCACTGCACCATCAAATATGTAAGGAATTAAACATTCAGAAACCTGCAATCTGAAATTCAAATGCCTGTCAATTTTATTTAACATTTGTTAATCAGGACAGTCTGACTTGGAACAAAAAAACAATTTTCAGCAGAGGCCCAGGAAGAAATAATGCAGACATGTCTTTGTAACATGGGAGGACACAAAAGCAAACCCACACAAACACAGGGAGAAGATACAGACCCCACAAAGAAGGAACCCCAGCCAAGAATCAAACCTGAGAACCTGCAGCTGTGAGGCAACAATGCTACCACTGCACCATCAAATAAAAGCAAACCCACACAAACACAGGGAGAAGATACAGACCCCACAAAGAAGGAACCCCAGCCAAGAATCAAACCTGAGAACCTGCAGCTGTGAGGCAACAATGCTACCACTGCACCATCAAATATCAAGCATTGCAACATTTACAAACCACAGATATTACGAGGAACAGATCAGATCAAATATGAGGCAAAAATCTGCAATTTTTTTTACAAATGGTGGTGGGTAGGGAACTCAAGTCTTTAACACTGCATACAGGGTACAGGGTTCAAGCCTGAGGTATTCCCTACCACACCACCATGAGTCTAACCACCAGTATATTGCACCTGGGGCATTTACACACACACACACACACAGTATATCACCATACATAAATCCAACACACACACACAGTATATCACCATACATAAATCCAACACACACACACAGTATATCACCATACATAAATCCAACACACACACACACAGTATATCACCATACATAAATCCAACACACACAGTATATCACCATACATAAATCCAACACACACACAGTATATCACCATACATAAATCCAACACACACACAGTATATCACCATACATAAATCCAACACACACACACACACACACACACACACACACACACACACACACACACACACACACACACACACACACACACACAATCACCATACATAAATCCAACACACACACAGTATATCACCATACATAAATCCAACACACACACAGTATATCACCATACATAAATCCAACCCACACACACACACAGTATATCACCATACATAAATCCAACACACACACACACACACACACACACACACACACACACACACACACACACACACACACACACTATATCACCATACATAAATCCAACACACACACACAGTATATCACCATACATAAATCCAACACACACACAGTATATCACCATACATAAATCCAACACACACACACACACACACACACACACACACACACACACACACACACACACACACACACACAGTATATCACCATACATAAATCCAACACACACACACACACACACACACACACACACACACACACACACACACACACACACACACACACAGTATATCACCATACATAAATCCAACACACACACACAGTATATCACCATACATAAATCCAACACACACACACACACACAGTATATCACCATACATAAATCCAACACACAGTATATCACCATACATAAATCCAACACACAGTATATCACCATACATAAATCCAACACACTTACCTGCAAGTAAATCACCATAAATTCAATGTCCTTTCTCCATAAATCCAATGCAAGTACATCCAAACCCCGCCTGCAACTCCAGACCTACCTGCGAGATCTTCCCGATGAGAGACTGCAGCAATTCCAGACTGCTGGTG
This sequence comes from Protopterus annectens, assembly GCF_019279795.1. NCBI lineage: Eukaryota > Metazoa > Chordata > Ceratodontiformes > Protopteridae > Protopterus > Protopterus annectens. The sequence continues at coordinate 699,689,384 of NC_056748.1, forward strand.
TTGCAGTCCGTCCCCGACACATTTTCCCAGCGAGTCTATGCAGTTTAAAACTCCATAGACTTCTGGGAGCTCCATTCCTCATGTTTCCCTATCAGGACTGCCTGGAGCATGCGCAGAGACTCTCAGCAGCAGTCCGGACTACTGCGCGAAGTGCGCAAATTTTTAAACTTTTTTTCTTTTTTATTTATTTGTTTTTATTTTTATTTCTTTTAGTTTCAGTTGAGGGGGCTGCAGTCTGGCAGTCCAATAGCATGGGCCACCCCTGGCTGGAGGGATAGATTCCTGTCCCAGAGACTTCCCATACTCTGGAACAGACTACCTATCTATGTCAAACAGAGCTCCTCATTAGCACTCTTCAAGAAAAATCTTGATGATTTGATGGGAAATAGGAAATTCATCCCAGGGATCACTTCTGTGGCTCTGCTCGACAGGGGCACAGGAAAATAATTTTCCTGAGTGGTGAAAGCCATGGTACATTTTTTGGCTAGGCTTATATAGGCCCTAGGGCCAATAGCTTAGTACCTACCTATGAACCTATGAACCTATGAAGGGTGAAAAGGTCAGACAGACAAACCATTCAGTAAAGACTGCAAGAACCTCTCAGCCAAGCTGTGCTAACGATCTCTTAAGGACATGTCAGTGTTTCAGCTATATGGCTTCTGAATACCTGTGACGTTTTACTTTTTAGGTTTTTATGAGTACATTCAGGCCAATAAAGTCAAACCCCACTAGCTGTAGACATGCATGTTTCATCGTTTTTGTTGGCATCATAAGTACAGCATAATTGGATTGTTTAGCTAGTCTTAAGAAACATGGAAATTAAAATTCAGCCTGATGTTCATAAACATTACGGTGCCTGAAAAATATTCCAAATAACATCCAAAACAAAGGATAAAAAGATCACACAGAGAAGGCACTCAGTAAAAACTGCAAGAAAATCATTTGCTTATATCCCATGTTCCTCCACTACAGGAGGTTTAATGTATTCCTCTGTGAAGCCTGTACCTCAGCTAGGTCTTTCTCCTAGTTTCTACTAATTGTTGATCTAAGCGATTGAAAGGTATGCTCACCTTCATTATCAGCTGACAATCATTAATGCTACAAAGAAGGTGTCTGACTTTTGTGTGTACAGACATAGGGTATTTATAATAATTCTTTTGAATGATCACCGATATGGCATTTATGAAAAGGTGGGCAGTGCATGTGTTTGTGAGTAACATGTATGTGTTTGTGAGTAACATGTTAAGATACATGTCTACTGTGGCCATTACCATGTTTCATTTTCTTCCTTACATCCTGGAGTTACTATATATAACTAGCAGAAGGTGTGGTGGTGCAGCCCCTCCTGCAAAACAATGTTTTATTTTTTTAAAAGTGAAAGACCTCGTGCACCAAGGTTGTTAATTAGCCCATACATACTGGTGTGTCCAGTCAACAATGGGTGTTTTTGCTTATTAGTGGTACACTTGTGTGTGTGTGTGTGTGTGTGTGTGTGTGTGTGTGTGTGTGTGTGTGTGTGTGTGTGTGTGCGTGTGTGTATAAAATGTGTAAACATATGTCTGTAAGTGTTCACATGGGCATGGGTGAACAGTCTGGGCTAATGTGCCACTGTTTCGCTGTCCAGTTTGAGTGCTAGCTCAGCTATTAACAAGGACTAAGAGCCAAAGCAGGCCCTTGGCTTGGCACTGGCATGACTCTTTTTTAAAAATGCCAGACTTGCCCATCCTTTCCATTGCGCATTTTCACCCTTCCCCTTAAGGAACAGTTGCTCTTCAGTCTTATTCCAAAGGTATCCATCAATGTTGTGATGGGTGGGACTGATATCAATGTGCTGCAAATAACAGGTAGGTATATGCTACATACAATGATGGAAAGTGAATTACTGTTGCCCTAGCACAGTGATTTTAGTGTCTCAGTACATTATACATCTCACAGACTTTCATGAGCTATACAATCTCACAGCTAGCAATGCCTGGTATATCCACTACCCATGGTGTGGAAGTAGCACAGCAGTGACCATGCACAAAGAGCACACAGCCACAGGGTGCAGTTGCACTACAGGAATGTCAGTCCTCCTAATCCATGTACATCTGTTTTCCTTAAAGGTGCTGGACAGCCATCTTCCGTGCAGTTGCCAACAGACTCCACAACCATCCAGCATAGAAAATCCATTGCACATTTACCAGATAACTGTAGGATTCACGTTTTCACCCTAGCAACACCACTTTGTCTAGTATGCTAGAGCTGTCTGTAGATATTAGGATTGGACATCTTGAAGCAGAACAGGGAAGTATGACTAGCCATTGTAGTGTTGCTGATGTCAAAGCTGGGGGGATGAAAGTGCAGGAAATAGGGCATGGGTGAAGAGTTAACCTGCACAGCTTTGCATTGCATGATTAGAAGTGCTGTCATCTGGTGATGTGCAAGTAAGGTAAAAGGAAACAAGGCAGTTGGGGAAATAAACTGAAGCAGCATCGGCATAGATTTGCATCTGCAGATTCCTACCCTAAATGTACTCAATGACGTTTGCAGTGAGATAGATAGTTGAGAATATGCTAGAGATGAGGAAAGAGTTCAACCGGGTCTTCCTAAATATAAAGAAAGCATATAACAAGATCCAAAGAAAGCTGATTTGGGCAGTCCTGTGGTAGTTCAAAGTCCAACAAACATTGAAAGAATAAGTGCAAGCTATGTACAGGGACCAAGGACTCAAGTACAAACAGTGTTCCTTCTCTCAGAGGAGTTTCAATGGGAGTGGATGTGCATCAGGGTTCAGCTCTGAGCCAACTGCTGTTCATAATGATGATGGACTACATTAGCAAACAGTCCAAAAAAGCAGATTAACAAAGTTGATATATGCAAATGATGTGGCATTACAAGCAGTGTCTGAGCAAGAACCTCAGAAAAGGATAGTGAATAGAATGCAAAACTGAAGCCACAAAGGCTAAAGGTGAGTACAGATAAGATTGTTGTAATGGAAGCAAATAGGGGAAAGCAAAAAAAACTGAGAACTGGTAGAAGGAAAAATAGTGGAACAGGTTAACGCCTTCAAGTGTCTGGGAGTGGTGGCTGAGGGGAAAGGAAGTCTAATAGTTGAGGTCAAAGTTAGAATCAGAGGGTCTGCAGCCAAATGGCACATAGTGTCAGGTTTGATGTATGACAGAATAATGCCAAATAAGCTGAAAAGTAAGGTGTACAAAACAGTGGTGTGAGCAGTACTACTGTATAGTACAGAAACCTGGACATTGAAGACAGAACAGTTGAGGAAGCTAGAGATGAAGTACCTGAGATCAGTGGAAGGATGCACACTGTCAGACAGATGAAGAAATGAGGACATCAGAGCAGGGGCTAAATTGGTTCTAATTGCAGAAAAGGTCAAAGAGAACAGATTACAGAGGTTTGGGTACATGTGTAGAAACACAGAAAGCAATCTAGTGAAGAACATTTGGGCAGACAGGAAGAAGGCAAGAGGTAACAAGAATATCAAGCAAAGAGATGGATGGATCTTGTAAGTCAGGCATTAATGTTGAGGAAGGCAGGAGAGTGGCAGTGAATTGAGGGTTGGTGATAGCTAACATGACACAATGACCCCACGTAGAAAAAAAAATTAAAAAAGGGATTGACAATGATGATGATGATGATAAAGAATACGGGGCTAAGGTATTACCAGAACAAAAAAGTACGATGCTTGCTTCTCTGCATTTAATAGCTGTAAAGACCCCATTTTGATCAGAGTGCACAATTATAAAATGTTCTTTTTCTTTAGGAATGTATACTGAATGAAAGCAGTCCAGAGGATGGCAACTATAATAGTACAGGACTTTCCTATTTCTACTTTTACAAATATTTAGTCTTTCTAATACCATGACAGGAGTGGACTCCATTCCTGAATCAGGATACAATTAGAGTTCAGGGAAATAGAATTACTTCAGTATTTGATTTTAGCTAAGACTGTTCGTCTCTGCACTCACAATGTATGTGGAATTGTCTCCATGGATAGCACATTCAAGTAGACTTGAAAATTCTTTTTATCAGTTTACAGCATATATAGGAGCATGTTAGGCTTGCTAGAGATGTTAATGTATCTTAGATGAATTTATAAACTGAAACAGGAAAGTATTTATGAAATACAAAACGAGGAAGAACAGTGAGGCTGTATTTGCTGGGAAGGAAGGTAATTTGAGAGAATACAAGCAAACTAAATAACACTGTTTACTCAGTCCAACAAAATTCTAGTTGTCTAAGCCGTATGTGTACATGTCATTTGCCTTAGGAGTGTGATGGTCTGAACTGGAGGTTTGTTGCTGTCTTGGAAAAAAACTTTTAGTGAAAATAAACAACAAAGATGAGTGGTAACGTTCACTGCTGTTATATTTCAATGAATTATATTCCCATGTTTAAATTATATAAAGGTATGTGATGAGAAGGTCTCCACAACAAACACTGCTATATATTCACAAGAAACAATGTGTTATGTGCTACTGCAATTTACTTGTAGTAATTTTAAAATGTCCCCCACAAATAATTTGCATCATTATAATGGATGGGACTTCCTTTACTGCATTGTCCATGTCTTTATTGTTTTCTATTTTCTATGTAATATGGTTGCAGTGCAAAAGACCCATGAGATTTATCCCACTTACCTATTACCTATACAAAATAAAATAAATAAAATAAAATGCCAGTGAATTTCCTTAGGGTGAAATGGTTAGAACAGTTGGTCTACAAAGAGCATCGGCTTCAGCATTTTAAAATGAGAATTCTTGCCAGTGTTGGGTTATACATAATGATAACACTAAGTGAACATCAGATGATATATGGCGATCTGAGTCTCTTGGAGAGACCGTGCTACTAATAGGAGGGAACTGCTATTTAAATCATTTGTAGCTTGCAAAGGCTTGAGGCAGCTGAAGGGACAAGTTGCAATTATATATAACGTTCCTACATGAGAGCCTTTTGTTAGATAACACTCATTAGTGAAACAAAGATGGGCTGTAGAAAAGAAAGCAAATGCTATAATATCTCTTAGCATCACTTCTACTTACCTGAAACATTTGAGTTACAGTCTTTTTACTTGTAGAGAGAATGTCTAAACAAAATGTCTGCTTTTGTGCATTTTGGCATAATGTCGATCTATTGTTCAGCAGAATCATTTAACATAGTAAGGGTAGACTTATTAACTGTACTTGCACGGGGGTCAGGCAGCCTGTAGTGCCAGATTTAGTGGTCAGTGGTCACTGACTGCATAACCATTAACTACATGTTTTAGTGATTTAGAGATTTTTTTTGCAAACTGCTTTTCCCTTAGATGCAATCCTTGCTTTTAATGCCTAAATATAGGATGCAGCAATTTCTGAACAACCTACTGCACTCAGAAGCCAGCATTAGAGTCACAGTCACTTCTAACCCTTCATCACATCTGTTTTCATTAGGCTCATAGTTTCATAGGTACCTGCTTGACTATTGATCTGTGAGGATTTTAAAAAGCCTAGCCTTACATTCACGTGATAGTTTTTAGGCCTTATATTTTGCATACAAATAACCTCCAGATGGACAGAACAAGGATATGTTGGGAATTCACTTGCTGTCCCTATCTATGAGGGACATGTGTGTTAAACTAGGGATGAATATGCAATTTCTATACACGAGGCAGAGGCAGAGTCTTAGTAGCCTGTATGATGCTGAGAAGTGGTTTTTTGAGATGGTCTTCATAGTTGTTGTGATAGAGGCCCTTGTTTTTTTTAGTTAGAAGGTGCTGTGGTCACTCCAGTTATGATAAGTGTTTGGGCAGAAACATGTCAAATGGAGCATTATATTCAATGATAACATATTACTTCCCTGAGCTTGGACACCATCCCCTTATTTATAAGCTGTGCGATGAAAAAGGACTTCCTTACAATAGTCGATACATGGTGACGATAGAACCATTTGTTGTTAATATAAGTTCCAAAGATCTCTGACTACAGAATCAACATTCGGGGGGTTGGGGGTGTTGTCAATGTGATAGTTACAAGGGAAATCATGATTGCCAAAGGATGCAATTATACACTTCCCGCTATTCAGTTTTAGTCCATAGTTTGGACATCCCAGCTACTTGTTTGGGAAAGGCTTTCTTGGAGGATTTTGGTTTCCTCTAGGGAGTTTATGATGGCACCAAGATTATAGTCATCTGTTGATTTGGTCAACCATAAACCCTTAACATTTACTTTGACCTCTGTGAAGTAAATACCAAAGAGGAATGGGCTGAGTACTGAACTGTGGGGTACACCACTTATGACAGTTTTTTTGGTGGAGACAGAGCTACCCACCCATACTAATTTTCAGAGTTCTGTTTGTGACCTAATTTGCTATCCATTAAGTTACATAGGGATTTGAATTTAGCTGGGAGAGGTTATATACAATACCTGACTGTGGGATGAGGTTGAATTTCTTTTTGAGGCTCTGGATATGTGATGTGTGATTTGCCCTTATCAGTTCCTGTAGTAACTTTCTCAAAGTAGCCGACCAGGTTAAGTAGGCAGAATCTTCCAATGACAAATCCAAACTGGCTAGGGTAATTAGTTTGTAGGTTACCTATGTTCTTATTTATTAATTCCATAATGATCCTTTCCATAACCTTACAGATGAGGCTGACTGGGCTTGTGGGTCAATAATTACATGGGTCTGTTGATGCAAGGAGATGACTGTTGCTGCCCTCCATTCATCTGGCATGAAGCTTGTTTGAAGGCTGATACTGAATAACCTTTTTAAGTGGTCTGACAAGCCATGTTTCAGACTGTCTATAGGTAGTTCAGTATGTTATCCTGCCCCATAGAAGCAGTGTTCTTGACCTTAAATAACATGTTGAAGACTTGTTCTTAGGGAGATTTGTGGGGAGGGGGAGCAGATGCAGTATGTGATCTGTGAGAATAGTAGAGGAGCATTATCAAAGGTCATTTCTGGACTGTGACTACTGCATAGAGGTAAATGTGAGAGACTGGTGGGAAACACAGTCATCACTATTTTGCACGATCCACAATATCTCACTATGAATGTGTGAAGCTGCACCAGTTACATCGTATATAAGTACATGCTTACGTTTCTGTAAATCAGTGACCCTGAACAAGAAAATAACCTCTCTGGTATCCACCATGAAAACCTGATTCCTCTTTTGTGCATGTTAAGCTACTGAACAATAGGTTGCCTGAAAGAATTTAAAGTATGGTTCCTGTTCTGCTGTTGTGTGTCTGTTGACTTGTTCTCCTTATAGCATCAGTGTCTGGGTACCACACCTCTTACTAAAAATATCCAACTATCATGCAATCACTCAAAGCAATGAGAATGTTTGCAGACTGTATTGCTTGATAACAGCTTAATTTAATACATGGGAGAGTTACCTATGACAAAATAGCTGAAGAATATGTCAAATGCAATGCTGAGTGTGCTGTCCCAGACAATTAACACTAGCCAGAACCGCATAGGGAACACAAACATGGCATTACAGATTACAAAACACAAGAAAAATTGTAGAGCAGGTGGTATAAAACAACTGAATATAATCCAAAGGCAAACATTCTGAAGAAACCTGAAAAATGCACTGTGTCTGAGAGTGCAAAGACCAATAGACACAGCTCACAAAGTGTATTTAGGCATAGTCAAGGCAAAGGCTATTGTAATGGTGAACACATGGGTGTCTGAGATATATGCTGTGGGAGAGATTGGTCTAACACTGCTAAGATGGGGAAATGTACCTACAGAGATGTCAGAGATGACAAATGGCACACAGAAAGATGTCAATATTTATTGTGATGGTCCAATAGACAGCTGTGAGAATAGTATGGACATGAAGGGTGAATATTCTAAGCTCCAACTTTCAGAACTATTTTATTGTATTTATTTTTTCATTTGTCGTTTGTTAACTGGGTTACTCCCACTAGGCTAGGAGCCTCTGTTTCATGGGAGAAAGACCGGAGGTGGTATTTATACTATTAGGGGAAATTTGGTCTGTGCATCCGAGAACTTCTCCTACTTTTTTTGATATGTGCAGTAGAATCTTTTGCATCACAGTAGTGTAGCAAAGGCAAACGTGGGGCAAAGGGGGCATGTGCCCAGGATGCAACCTGTTAGAGGGCATAATCGGAGTGCAATTCCTGCATTCTTTCTGTTCTGGTATTTCAGAAATGCCAGTACAGAAAGCAACTTTTTATTCTGCTGGTAGGGAGAGAGTATGCTTCAGACTGCCATGAGCAGTTTTTCAGAGCATGTTTCCTTTCTTTTTCACTATTTGCTAAGATCAAGGGGGTAGGAGTTGAGGGACTGATACACAGCACTGGGTGAGCTATGCCTCTGTTACATCCACTTACGTTACCACCAATTCAGGCAGATGGGAGATTGGTTTAGCATTTCATCTGAAACATGACATATTCAGGAGTGTAACACTGTAGGGGATTAGTATAGTAAAATTTTGCAAAGAATTGCCTGGAAACAAGTTTCATGCTAGCAAACCAACAAGCCTCATGCTAGACTACTAGTGTAGCACTAAAATCCCTTATGCTTCACAAACTGTTAAAAAATTACAGGTGACAGACACCAGAGGGGAGACTCTGAATAGAAATCAAACAGGATGTCATATGCAAGGATCAGGAGAGGAGAAAGAGGAAACAACCTCAAGAATGGGCAGCCTGTTTTCATCAAACAGTTCCACAGAAAGAAGAGATTTCTATGTACCGCTATGTCTTTAAAAATTGCAAGACATTAAGAGTATATGGATTCTGTTTCAAATGGAAGGAACATGTTAATCAGATACTGCTTCTTTCTGTGGCCTTTTGGTGACAATGATTAGGGCACTGACATTTAGACTATTGACATTACATGTGTTAGTGTGGATTTTTATTTATTTTTTTTATCGGAAAACACATACAGTCCAGCAAAAGCATCTGTGGAATCAAGACATTCTGAAGAAATACAAATCAGCCTACTTGCCTTAATGGCTGGATGCAATTTTTATGTGTCACAACATTTCTATTTTTTAATAAAGCTTTGAGCATTCTTGTTACAGTGAGTTTGTGTTAATGACATTTTTCTTTTCAGCAGAAAGAAAATTATGAAATGGCATGATTTTTTAAATTTTCAGTCAAATGTTCTTCACATCCATTTTAGAAACTGTCTTTAGAGTTTTCACGGTTAATTGTACAGAAAGTTTACTGCCACTCTCTGAGAAAGAAATGAGATGTAATCTTGGGAACTTACTGAAAATAAAACCTTTTAAAATCAGGGAAATATCGATTGATTGCCATTTTGGTACACTGATTTTTAGACAAACTTTGGCAAAATGGAGGTTTCACTAATCTCTGCTAGGATTGTTAGAGCAACAGCAGTGATTTGTTCCTGTACATCATTGGTCCAAACAATTGCTATTGTGTTGGGTTGCAGTTGTTCCACTGAAATTTATTGGAGTTACCTGATTGGACCACATGCTGAGCAGAGGGGATTAACATGTATGAGATCATGCATTGTTCATGCCTCAATGAATCCTGTTGCATGATTAAACAGGCAAAGAGCTTTTGATCAGAACACTAGTATATTTTCTGTCTTTATGCAGCTATAGAATTACCTGAAGAGTTGTAACAGTCAAAAATCATACTATGCATTGAAGTGATCATTCTACCCCCTTTTGTGACTTAATGCACCTTTTTAAACTAGTCCCAACCTTCACTCCCTTATAGTAAAAAATTTTTCAACATGTCAAATATCGACTCCTACTCTACTTCTGATGTATCTTCTCTGAGTCCCCACTGAAAATGGCCTTGGCTCAGCAAGGTTAACCTTATCAACAAAATGTAAGTAAAAATCTTTGTGCCATCAGTGTTAATTGAATCTTTGCCAGCAAACTATATCAAAAACAAAAAAAAAAGTAGATATATATCAGGAAAAGTCATGTGGCTCCATCATGAGAAAGCAGAAATTACTGGACCACCTTCTCTTTCTTATTTGACTTAACCACATTTTTATCTCTTAATAGTAAAACTAGTTATGATACCCTTTAAACAAAATACACTGAACCGACCGATATCGCCAACATCCTGGTAGACAGGTTCAGTGCAAACGTCAACCCCCTCTCATCCCCAAAATGGTCCATAACTATACCAGAAGAATGTAGAGCCCCTGAAATCACAGACACTCAGGTTAAAACAGCTCTCTCCAAAGCTAAAAACACAGCATCAGTGGGACCGGACGGTGTCCCAGGCTGCGTCCTACACGAGCTCAAAGATGAACTAACCCCTCACCTAAACACACTGTTTAAACTCAACCTCTGCACAGGCTATGTGTCCATAGAGTGGGGCACAGCAATGGTTATTCCGCTCCACATAGGTGGAGCCACAATGGACCCCGGGAACTATCGTCCTATAAGCCTGACTAGCTTGGTCTGCAAAGCTATGGAGCGCATCATCATGGATCTCATTAACAGAGACATTGGGAACCTCCAAACACTGGACCTTACCCAGTTTGGCTTTGTTAAGGGCAGATCATGCCTCCTAAACCTAGTGGACTTCTTTGAGACAGTTACGAAGGCTATAGACGAGGGAAAGGTAGTCCACACAGCCTACCTAGACCTCGCAAAGGCCTTCGACACCATTCCTCACTCAGGTATTATAGACAAGCTCACCAGCCTGAACATAAGCCCCTATATCACGAGATGGGTTGCCAACTGGCTCATGGAGAAAACCCACATGGTAAGAGTTGCGGGAGCTTGGTCTGACTCTAAACCGGTTACAAGTGGAGTTCCCCAGGGCTCAGTCCTAGGACCCCTCCTGTTCGGCATATACTTCTCAGAGGTACAGGCAAGCACAGGAGGACTATGGCTGACCAAGTTCGCAGACGACTGCAAACTAGGGGCTATAATTGACTCTCCGGCTGACACACACATCCTACAAAAGAGTCTCACTGAGACAGATACCTGGTGTCAAAACCATGGCCTCAAGCTAAATGCCAAAAAGTGCAAAGTCATCCCCTTTGGAAAAAACAAAGTACCCACAAACTATCACATAGGTAGTAGCCCCCTAAATACGGAAGACATAATAAGGGATCTGGGGACCCAAGTAGATAGTAACCTCTCCTTTGATAATCACATTGCCAAAGTGGTTAGAAAATCCTTCTATGTGGCCCATCTAATCACAAAAGGGTTTGCATCCAGATCGAAAGAGGTTATTGGGCCCCTTTACACATCACTCATCATAGAGTACAATGCCCAATTTGGGATGTACCTTACAAGATACCTGCAACAACTGTAAAGACCACAGACGTACCTCACTAACAGGATCACTGGCCTCAAACAGATGCCTTATGCAGCTCGACTGAAGAAACTCCAGCTGTACTCGGGTTCAATACCGCATACTCAGAGGTGATCTCTGCCTGACATACAAGGCCATGTCCAATCCAGAATTGATGGACATGCTCCACCAAAGAAAACCATATCTCCTCTAGCCACATGCTCCAGGGATCTAAACCTCACCACAACAATAAATAGGACGTGCTGGAGGGATAGATTCCTGTCCCAGAGACTTCCCATGCTCTGGAACAAGATTCCAATCTACATTAGGCAGCGCTCCTCACTAACCCTCTTCAAGAGAAACCTTAATGAGTGGATGGGAAACAGAAAGTTTACCCCAGGGATCACTTCAATGGCTCTGCTGGACAGAGGCACAGGGAACTAATCTAAGGGGGTGGCAAAAGCCAACACATTCTGGCTAGGCTTATAAATGCCTTTGGGCAGATAGCCTAGTACCTGCCTATGAACCTATGAACCTATAAGAACTTTTACATAAAATATTGCTGAATTATTTTCTATTACAGACATCACAGTTTTTTATTCAGAGCTCATTCCAAAGAGCAGTCACCTGTATGAGTGCAGCTAAAATGGTGTTTACTGTTAGTCCTTGTCACATCCACCATTTCATCAAATAAAGGTTGCAAGATCGCTGTCAAAACTCATTCATTCCAGTGGAGCTCAGGAGTTTGCACTCTTAACTTCAAATGGGCAGAGCCACAGCCTTTTGATAGAATCAAATATGTCCTCACATTTCACACAGATGATCGTATCTCTGGAACTATAGGGATTATTAAAGAAGTATAAATGGCAAACTCTTCAGCACAAACTATTTTTACAGTGCTAGTACTCTTTATTTTTCTAGGTCTTAAACTGAATTGTATATGCTGTAGTAAACACAGTAACTATTACATTTGTAATATTTTGTAAACGACTTACAATATCTCAGCAACCACTCAAGTTACATACATACTGCCAGCAGCATTTTATTCATCTAGCTATGATCTTTTATATGAGGCTAAGGAGTTCTGTCTGTGTTATTTGGCTGTTGAGATATTTAGAGAAATGTGAAAATGATATCTGTATAAATTAATACCATAAAAATAACAGTTAATATTTATTTAACATTTGTTTACTGGGAAAGTCCGACTTGGAACAAAGCCAGTTTTCAGCGGAGGCCTGGGGAGAAATGGTTCAGATGCATGTCTTTGTAACATGGGAGGAAACCGGAGTACCCGGAGAAAACCCACGGGAATGCAGGGAGAACATGCAGACTCCACACAGAAGGCACTCCAGCCGAGAATCGAATCAGAAAACCACTTGCTGTGAGGCGACAATGCTACAACTGCACCACTGCACCATACTATATATTTTGCAGCACTAGACAGAGGTCAAATATTAATGCATTTGAGTTTGCTATTGTGTAAAGCTTTAAGTTGAAATCTTTTAAAACCTTGTGCATAGCATTGTTTTGGAATTATTGACGCAATTATGTCAATGTCAACGAAATTCACAATAGAGAAGATAATATTCCAAAGATCCAAGTATGCCCAGTTTTGAGGAAATCAAGAAGGAAACCAATATAACATTCAGGAACTGAGAGCCCAGTATGAATTTAAATTGTGAAAAAATGTGCTGTTGCTGGAAGGTGGCTACGGATGGTGCAGAATGAGAAAGAGATGTAACTGCATAAATGGGAAAAGAAATCATGGCAAACCATACTATAATACTCCAACAACATTGTTCATCTATTGATGCCAACAGAAAATTAATGCAGTAATTATTCTTAAATTGAATTACTTTATTATGACAGAAGACTGCATCCCACTGTCCAGTACAATGGAGATGAATTTAGCAGGCACACTGTTGCTGACCCTATAATGTTCTTTCTCAGGATTCAGAGTCAGAGCTGCAGTCTTGCTGTTTTTAATGCATTTTCCACCCTAATAAACTGCTTGTGATGCATACACAGGCAAGCTTGAAACAGGCACAAACAATCAGCTGTGGAAGTATTAAAAAGTTCTGATATAGTTCAGTGTTTAACTTATAAATCATAATGTGTCACAATGGTGCAGAATAACTGGAAATAAGACTGTCTGCCATATTTGTTTTTGGTACAGGAACAGTTAAGCACAAAAATGTTAACTCGGTGATTACTTCTGCTGTCATTCATTTCCTGGACTTTAATTTCAGTTCTGGACTGCGGATACTGTCTGGGCACAATTTAAATGTTTTCCATATCTGCACAGACTTTCTCTGGGTACTCTGGGTTCCTCCTACCTCATAAACCGATGATGTTTTGTTTGACTAGCAACTCTTAACCCCTTTACTGTCGACCAGATAGAATAAGACTCTTCCAGTCACTGAGTGCTTTTTTGTTATTGTACCTGGTGTATATAAAGGGCTATATTTACCAATATGGTTTAAAATACTGTCATAAACTACAAAATGAACTGTCATGAACTACAAAATTAACTGGCACCTCACCTAAGTGTCATGTTTAATCATAGCCTCACCTCAGGCTTCGTGCCCATTGAGTGGCGCACAGCTACAGTTATCCCGCTCCACAAGGGAGGATCCACCTTAGATCCCGGGAACTACCGTCCCATCAGTCTGACAAGCCTGATTTGCAAGGGCATGGAACACATTATCATGGAACTTATAAACAAAGACATTGGCAACCTTCAAACACTGGACCCAACCCAGTTTGGGTTTGTGAAGGGCCGATCTTGTCTCCTGAATCTGATTGACTTCTTCGAATCAGTCTCCAGAGCTGTAGACGAGGGTAAGGCAGTCCACACAGCCTATCTAGACCTCGCAAAGGCCTTTGACACCATCCTCCATTCTGGAATCATAGATAAACTTACTAAGCTGGGCATAAATCCCTATGTCACTCGATGGGTTGCTAACTGGCTTACTGACAGAACCCAGACAGTAAAAGTAGCCGACTCCAAATCCAGCTCCAGACAAGTGACAAGTGGAGTACCTCAGGGTTCAGTCCTGGGACCACTCTTGTTTGGCATCTACTTCTCTGAAGTACAGGCCAACACTAAGGGACTCTGGCTAACAAAGTTTGCAGATGACTGCAAACTGCGAGCCATTATTGAATCCCCAAATGGTGTGGATATTCTACAAAAGGGCCTTACAGAAACAGATGTCTGGTGCCAGAGCCATGGGCTCAAGCTTAATGCCAAGAAATGTATAGTTATCCCCTTTGGAAAAAAACATGCACCCATGAATTACCACATAGGGGGCAGGACACTAAACATCGAAAGTGTAATGAGAGACTTAGGGACACAGGTGGACAGTGGTCTCACTTTCGATAACCACATTGCCACAACAGTCAGGAAATCCTTCTATGTGGCACATCTCATCACTAAGGGCTTTTCATCCAGAAAAAAGGAGGTCATTGTCCCACTGTACTTATCCCTCATTAGACCCATTATAGAGTATAATGCCCCATTTGGTATGTACCTCACAAGACATCTGCAACAGCTGGAAAGGCCACAGAAATACCTCACTAAAAGAAAGACAGGCCTAAAGCAGATGCCATATACTGACCATCTAAAAAAACACCAGCTATACTCTGTGGCATATCGTCTACTCAAGAGGCGATCTCTGCTTAACATACAAGGCCATGTCAAACCCTGAGCTGTTGGACATGCTCCACTTAAAGAAATCCCAATCCCTCAGAGCCACACGCTCCAGGGATCTAAACCTTGTCATCACAATGAACATAACATGCTGGAGGGATAGGTTCCCGACCCAGAGACTCCCCATACTCTGGAATAGACTGCCCATATATATCAAGCAGAGCGCCTCATTGGCCCTCTTCAAAAGGAACCTTGATGATTGGATGGGAGATAGGAAATTCACCCCTGGGATCATGTCAGTCGCCCTGCTAGACAGCGGCCTGGAGAAGTAAATACTGTGGAAAGAAATATCCAGGGAATTGTTATGGCTAGGCTTGCATAGGCCCTAGGGCCGATAGCCTAGTAGCAACCTATGAACCTATAACGTGTCATTAGTGTATGCTTCAATGACAAAAAACAGCTGCATCTTGAATTTTAATGAAAGAAAAAATTTATTCTGTAATATCATTTTAAACCACAACATTAAAAAGGGGAAATATTTCATTTTGTACAGGACTGCATAGACTTTTGGTCCTGACGTCATAACAACATTGTCTCGGGGAATGATAGAGAACCGTGCCATTCACATTAAGGGCTGCAGTAAAAAGGCCCTGTTTCCTCGATGCTGTAATTTGCAGTTCAGAGACACATTAGCTGACTCTGAGTCTGAAGTATATAACACTATGGATGAAGTCTATGCCCTTAAAGATTCACTTGCACAACCTTATTTCTCTACTTGAAATGTTAGTTCTGAACAACCAACTAATAATAATGATAATATACAAACAGGATGCCTGTAAAGTACTCCAGTAATGTTGGTAAGTTGTGTAATGTTTTTAAAAAACATTGGTCCGTACTCTTGATAGATAATGCTGTTGCTGATACAGTTGGTCCTGTACCTAAATTTTCTTTTAAAAACAATCTCTCCCTGAAACGTCAACTGTGTTACAGAAATTAACATATTAAACCTCATATCAGGACTGAGAGATTAGGTACCTTCTTTTACCGGCATTGTTCTGCCTGTGTTTTTATTAGTAATACAACTGTTCTCTACCTGAAATCTTTGAATAGGAGGTTGGAAGTGAAATGTTTTGCAAGCTGCAACACTGAGAATGTGGTTTATTGTGCTACCTGCATGACCTGTGACTGTTACTATATTGGCAAAACTAACCATAGTTTAAGGGAGAGAATTTTGGAACATGCAGGAGATATCAAGAAAGGCATACAAACTAATGCACTGGCCAAGCATGTCACTGAAAATGAACGTGAACATAAATTCAAGTTTGCTGTTCTGGAAGTGCTATGTGAAAGTTTGATGTTTTGTGATTTACTGAATTTGACAGAATGTGCAGAACTAAGGTGGATTGTCAGTTTAAATGCTGACAAACACCCAGGCTTAGATGGGCGTGTTTACATTAAACCTGTCTTGAAAAGGAGACAATTACCTCACTGAACTTTCTAATTAGATATGTCATGTGATCTATATATAACATTTTTTTCTTGACTGTTTTTATTGTATGTCTGATGAAGCAGCAGTTTTGCTGTGAAAGCGCTAACTTTGTACATTAAATCTTTTATTTTACAGTTGTGTTGGTCAGCTTTATATGGGCAGCCACGGTGATGCAGCAGTTAGCATTGCCACCTCACAACAAGAGGTTCTACAGTTCAGTCCTTGGCTGGAGTGCCTTCTGTGTGGAGTCTGCATGTTCACCCTGTGGTTGTGTGGGTTTCCTCTGGGTGCTCCAGTTTCCTCCCACATCCCAAAGATGGGTATAAAGTAGGTAGACTGGACACTCCAAATTGGCCCTAGGTGTGAGTGCATGCATGTGTGTGCCTTCTGTGGAAGGTTGGGCACTGGGCTGGCAAATCAGCACTGTAATATTCCACTGCCAATCATGAGCAGACAGGTGCTCCGCTGTGGTAACCCCTAAACGGGAAAAGCCAAAAGAAGAAGTTGGTCAGCTTTATATATTTTTATTTTTATTTTACACTTTCTTGTGTATTTTGTCAACCTTAACTGAGCAGTTGGATTTTTTTTATATTTTTATATACCAAGATTATGTATTCCCTTTTCTGAAGGAGGTATGGGCCTCCTTAAAATTGATTACATGTATAGATCTGCAATTGTGGGACTCCACAAATATCTGCTTACCTCACAAGACCCAAATGTTGTGAAAGTTTTGAAACACGAGGAGAATAAATCTAAGATGACTTCTCTGTTTAATTTAGCAGAAGCATATCGGTGTCAAGCAGGAAT
The DNA here is from genome assembly GCF_019279795.1 of Protopterus annectens. Classification (NCBI taxonomy): domain Eukaryota; kingdom Metazoa; phylum Chordata; order Ceratodontiformes; family Protopteridae; genus Protopterus; species Protopterus annectens. The sequence continues at coordinate 699,706,578 of NC_056748.1, forward strand.
GGAAATCAAACCAGAAGTAGATAAAAATCAGGCAACTGAGTATGCCAAAACACAAAAGAAAGAATATAAGGTGAAGGATCAGATGAGAAGGCAAGAAATGTGTAAAAAGCATAAATGTAGTTGCAAGCTTAGAAAACTTCTGGAAGAACCCCATGTTGATCAGGAATGAACACAAGAATGGTTAAGGAGAGGGGGATTCAAATCAAGAGATGAAAGGTTAATATTGGCAGCCCAAGATAGTAGGCTGCATACATGTTGGTTTACAAAGTCTATTGAACATGTGGGAGAAACAGACAGATGCAGGTTTTGTAAAACCGAATTGGAAACAATTGCACACCTTGTTGCTGGTTGTGACATACTAATGGCAGAAGGACTGTATACTGAAAGACGTAATAATGTGGCAAGACTGTTGCACTGCGGATTGTGAAAACATTATGGTACTGAAGTGACTGAAAAACACTGGAAACATGATCTACAAAGAATCATAGAAAATGATGAAGTTTATATCACATGGGATCACCCATTACCAACAGTTCAAAAGATAGATGCTAGAAAATCAGATATAGTGCTCCAAGAAAAGAAGACAAAAGCAGCATTGATCACTGAAATCGCTAAACCTAGTGACTACAGTGTCTTGCGTACAGAGACACAGTCATGAAATATCAGGATCTGCATGTAGAAATGAGAGCAATGTGGAAGAAAGATACCCAGACAGTTCCAATAGTAGTAGGAGCAATGGATCTTATAAAAAAGAATTTACAATTTTATTTAGGTATGTTACCAATCCATGTAACCCCATATGAATTGCAGAAGGAGTCATTACTGGGCACATTGCGGGTGCTGCAAAGAGCACTTTTAGGTTTATAGGTCCACCCAACACTTTATTTTCCTGTGCCCCTGTCAAGCTGAGCCGCAGAAGTGATCCCCGGTGTGAATTTCCTATTTCCCATCTAGTTGTCAAGATTTTTCTTAAAGAAGGCCAATGAGAAGCTTTGCTTGACATGAGTGGGTAGTTTGTTCCAGAGTCTGGGAAGTCTCTGGGACAGGAATCTATCCCTCCAGCATGTTCTGTTTATTGTGGTGACAAGGTTTAGGTTCCTGTAGTGTGTGGCTCGGAGAGATTGGGATTTTTTTAAGTGTGGCATGTCCAACAGATCTGGGTTTGACATGGCTTTGTATGTTAGGCAGAGGTCTCCTCTGAGTAGGTGATATGCGACGGAGTAGAGCTGGAATTTTATGAGACAGTCTGCATATGGTATATGTTTGAGGCCAGTAATCCTCTTAGTGAGGCATTTCTGTGGCCTTTCTAGTTGTTGTAGGTGTCTTGTGAGGTATATGCCAAATGGGGTGTTGTACTGTATAACGGGTCTGATGAGGGATGAGTACAGAGGAACAATGACCTCTTTTTTTCTGGAGGAGAACCCCTTTGTGATGAAGTGTGCCATGTAGAAGGATTTCCTGACTACTGTGGAAATGTGATTATCAAAGGAGCGGCTACTGTCCACCTGTGTCCCAAGGTCTCATCACACTTTTGGTGTTTAGTATGCTACCACCTATGTGGTAGTTCATGGGTACAGTGTTTTTCCCAAAGGGGATGACAATGCACTTCTCAGCATTGAGCTTGAGGCCATGACTTTGACACCAAGCATCAGTCTCAGTGAGGCCCCTTTGTAGAATGTTCACATCATTAGGTGATTCTGTTATGGCTCCCAGTTTGTAGTCATCTGCAAACTTTGTTAGCCAAAGACCTTCTGTATTAGCCTGGACTTCTGAGAAGTAAATACCAAACAGTTGAGGTCCCAGGAATGAACCCTGTGGTACTCCACTTGTCACTGGTCTGAAGTCGGATTTGGAGTTGGCTACTTTCAATGTGTGGGTTCCGTCAGTGACCCAGTTGGCCACCCATCTTGTGACATAGTCTACTGAGTTTAATTATAATTCCAGAGTGGGGGATGGTGTTGAAAGCTTTGGCGAGGTCAAGATAGGCTGTGTGCACCACCTTACCCTTGTCACGGCTCTGGTGACTGCTTCATAGAAGTCAATCAGGTTTAGGAGACATGATCTACCTTTTACAAACCCAAAGTGAGTGGGGTCCAGAGTTTGGAGGTTACCTAAGTCTTTGTTTATAAGCTCCATGATTATATGTTCCATGGCCTTGCAGACCAGGCTCGTCGGGCTAATGGGGCAGTAGTTCCTTGGGTCCATGGTGGCACCCCCTTTGTCGAGTGGGATAACTGTCGCTGTGCACCATTCAGTAGGCACAAAACCTGAAGTGAGGCTATGACTGAACATGGTAATTAGGTGGGGTGCCAGTTTGTTCTGTAGTTCGTGCAGGACACAGCCTGGGATGTTGTCTGGTCCTATGGATGCTGTGTTTTTGGCTTTGGAGAGTGCAGTCTTTACTTGTGCGTCCATGATTACAGGGGCTTTGCATTCTTCTGGTATAGAGATGGGCCCTTTGATGGGTGAGGGGGGGTAAAGTTTGCACTGAATCTATCAGCCAGGATGTTGGCAATATCAGTTGGTTCTGTATATTTAGTGCCATTGATCTGTAACTCAGAGCAGATCTGAGTGTTGCCATTGAGATTCTTGTCATAGCTGTAGAATGCTTTGTGGTTGTCTTTATAATCAGTGGCAATTTTATTTTCATAACTAGCTTTGGAGGATTTTATGAGGGATCTCAGCTTCTTGCTGAGGCTGACCAGGGAGTTCCTTGAATCATGGGATTTTACTCTTTTTTGCAACAGCTTCTTCCTTCTGTTGTAGAGTTTGTTTATGGCAAGGGACAACCAGATTGGCTTCCTTTTTTTGGAGGATAGCGATCCATGCACTTGTGTATGTGCTTATACAGTGCAATTGTATAGGATTCAGCAGTCGTACCGCTGCTTCCCATCTGAATGGGTGTCATGAAGTTTGCCACTTCTGTCTTAAGAAGAATGAAGTTGGCTTTGGAGAAGTTTTTACTTTTGGCAGACAAAGATTGAAACAATACTAATTTCATGAACTTTAATCACACATTGACTTAGGAATGGGGTCCATTCCTGTCATAGTATTAGAAACCCAAAAGATTTGGAGAAATAGAAAACACTGAATAGTGCTCAGATCCTTAGTATATGTTAAAAAATGCTCCAGTAGTTTCTCAGTTAGTGCAGTGAGTTAATTTTGAGGTTTCATGTGAAGATGGTGCAGGATTTGAGGCCTTTCCACCCTTTTAACCTCACTTTTTTTTAATTCTTACTTGTTTTATACCAGATCTGTGGTATCTACTGGTGGTTCAGAGGACTAATATCTTATGTAGGAGGTGTATGGATAAGAATCCCCTCTGAGGCATGCTATTTATATTGTCCCTTGTATCTAGTGGTTCTCGCTCCTTGTTTTTATTTATTAATTGCCTTTAAGGCAGGCTGGACTATCCCTGGTGACTAGTGTTCTCCTCAACCCATGTTACATGTAAGTGCCATTTAGGTATGATATAGGGTCATAGATTCATAGATTATTACTAGGCTAATGACCCAGGGGGCCTTTTTAGCCTAGCCACGTTTTCCTGAAAGAATAACGATGTCAAGAATTCTCCCTGATGTCTATTGTTCCTCCAACCCACTTTACATAAAAGTGACATTAAGGCATGATATTCAAGAGTTCTCCCTGGTGGCTAGTGGCCCCCCTGACTCACATCTTCAAATTTCTCTCTGGTAGCTAGTAGGCCACTCTGAACCACATCTGTGTAGTTCTCAGTGGTTGCGAGTAGTTCCACTGTTGCAAACTTTGCTCATTAGTCTACAGCTGTGTGGAAGTATGACGGCCAGCACAACTCTCTCCCCATATACAAACACACATACACACTCACATTCATGCATTCATTCCACTAACACACATGTACACACACACACACACACACACACACACACACACACACACACACACACACACACACACACACACACACACACACACACACACACATAAATAACCCCATCTACTGCTACCTTCCAGGCAGACAAACATTACCCCTCACATGCACTCCATGCACACACCCCTTAACACTATCTGACCACTTAACTCCTCATCACTTACCTCTTCCATGATGGATGACAATGGTCTTTTGGCATTTTAATTACCTTGACTGTCCAGGAACAGCCATGCTATTCTACTCAGCTGAATGGTCTGGAATAAAGTCAGTCCCATGGGAGAGCACACGGCTAATTAGCATATGCCTCATCCACAGAGTGCCTCATTAGCATCTAGCATGGTCATGGACACAGCCTTCTGTGATGTTGGACATCTTCATGCAAAACCACCATAGTAGGGCTGCCTCTGAATGAGAAAAGTTAGCACAAGGTGGACACATCATGTCCACCTTATAACAACCTTTCTGAATTTAACACTATATATTTATGTTTCTAATAGGATGTATATTTTAGCCTAACAAGAACTAATAAGTACACTTTTTTATTTAAATTCAACATTAGAAATGTTCTAGTTTGTCAACATATAACTTCCATTTTGATTTTAATTTGTTGGTAACTAAAAACTGTGGAATCTCAGCATTGCTCTCAATTTCCTTTAAAGGTTCAGGCGAAGAAACTTGCTTACTTAGCCTCATACAACACATTTCATGCAGCTATAGCACTAATGAGAAGCAAACAAGAGCATCTCACATATGTTTGCACTTGTAATATTTATAGTATTTATAATGAGAGAAAATATTTTTTCTGAGAAAAAGTACTAATTTTGGTTCTAACATTGTAACAGCACACTAAAATATAATTCTAAGATACGGTGGTACGGCGGTAGCATTGTTACCTCACAGCAAGAGGTTCTCCCGTTTGATTCTCGGCTGGACTTGGGAGTGCCTTCTGTGTGGAGTCTGCATGTCCTCCCCGCGGTTGGGTAGCGTTCGAAAGACATGTGTGCGTAAATGGGCATGCCTTCGTTGAAGGTTGAGCGTCGAGCTGGCACCTCGGCATTTCGTAAAAATCTACTGCCAATCATTAGCGGACCGGAGTTCCGCTGTGGCGACCCCTTACCGGGAAAAGCTGAAAGACAAACAACAACAATTTCAATATTTACTGCTGTTGTGAGTTGTAACTGATGGCCCAGGGGATTGACTCTTGGAGCTGTCACTATGCTGCTTCCTATAGACGAGGATATAGGGTTTGATTCCTTCAGTGCCCATTTGAGTACTGTAAAATTAGGTTTAACTTAATTGTAGTTTGCTAGACATAAATACAGTATTATCTTTGCATAGGCTTAGAAATGCAGCCATACTAAAGCAGCTAAAGCAGGCCTATATCTTCATTTTCTATTTTACATTTTATATGCAGTTTCAATAGAAGGGAATGTTTCAGAACAAAAGAATAACCTTCAGTCAAGAATACTGATAAGAATAAAATGTGCTAACAGAATGCAGTACATTGAGTACAAACAGATCTTGTTAAGATGGTATAAAGCTTGGGAACCAAGGTTAAAGAGACCTGTACAACTTGTAGGAAATTTACAGGGTTTTGGTATTATTAGATGAGATACTTCAGACAGAGAAGTTTTAATACCAGTATAAGACATGATAATCAGAGAGTCATAGCTGTGCAGTCCACAGACATTCAGCACAGGCACTTGTGACTGAGTGCAGAATGAGAAATTCTGAGTACAGAATTTACAGATAGAATAATGAGAGTAGATGTAGAAGCTAGCGACATTGTAATTCAGTCTATTTCAATCTGGCAGTGCTGTTGTTTGAGACAATAAGATTTGATTCATATATTGCTGATAATGAGAGCAGATGTTATGGACACTGTAATTCAGTCTAGTTCAGTTTATCAGCACTGTTATTTGAGATGGTAAGATTTGATTCATTTATTGTTGATAATGAGTGCAGAAGTTACGGACACTGTAATTCAGTCTATTTCATTTTATTAGCATTGTTATTTGAGTCAGTAGGATTTGATTAGGATATTGGCATCTACCTCCACTGTATGCTGCTTCTACATAATAAACCAAAAACTGTCACATAATGGAGAGACTGACACTTTTTATTTGCACACAGGTCTTGGTAGTTAAAAGATAAAGACATCCATTCCAGTTTCTTCCAGTTTTTTCCAGTTTATTTCCAGTATTCTACAGTCCATTCAATTCTTACAATAGTGAGCCATAATTGATTGGGGGCAAACAATATTTACAGTGAAAGTACATCCCAAAACCCCATAGCCACCTTATAGATGTACAGTTGTTCATCAGCATTTTAGAGAGCAGCAGTTTTCCTTTAGAATTTTACTTCAGAAAATCTACAGTAAAGTCTCAAAGAACTTCAGACTGTCTAACGTACCAGTGTAAAGGACATTATCCAGTTTTCAGCAATATATCAGAAAATGTTACCATCAGCAAAGCAAACAACAGACATTCAAGTTTCTAGTGTGACATCACAGTACCAAGAGAATCCTTACAAGACAGAGTCTGGAAAAGCTGCAAGATGCTTGGCCACCTTCTCAACACTTCAACTTTCCTTATGTGAGCATGCATTTTTATTACAGTGCATTTTTAGCTAAATCAGACAGTAAATCTCAGAAAAGCTTATATATATATACCGTATTTCTTTGTAAATAAGACCTAACCAGAGAATAAGGCCTAGCATGGTCTTCCAGGGTGGTCATGATATAAACCCTACCCCAAAAATAGAACCCAGTTAAGCTTGTCAACAGCACACGATGGACGTGTCGAATTATAAAATAATATTATTGACACCCATTGACTGAGGTTATCGTACTCTGCTCACCATTTTTGGACCATTCGGACACCCAACTTCTTCTCTTTGCAGAAAGTCATAAGATTCTTTGCCTGGTAGTCCTCCACAATTCTTACTGTAACCCAAACCATCACTCACACTTGATGGTTGAGATCCTTGGCCAATAAACACTGGCAGGCGTATTTTGATCGGTTAATGTACAGACAACGTGCGTAAAGCATGCGCACATGATAGTGCATGGTTGTGCCTTCTATTTGTAAACAGCACCATTTTGTGTTGTCACTCTGGTCTCATAAGTCTTCAAATTAACCCCCCCCCGACAAGATGAGTGCAAAGAGAAAGAGCTATTCCATTGCGTACAAGAAAGTGAAAACTCCAGCAAAGCTAGAAATTCCACTGAGTGACCTCCCAAACCTCTTGTATCAGAGGTACATGGGATATATGCAAATGATCCTTATGAACATCAGGTGTTTCAGCTCATTGGTGATCCTGAATGCCCGTGACTTGTTTCGTCATTTTACTGGACAATTTCAGGCCAATAAAGCCAAACCCCACTAGTTGTGGATATGCTGATGAGGTCATACCAGTAAAATGACAAAACAAGTCATGGGCATTTAGGATCGCCAATGAGCTGAAACACCTGATGTTCATAAGGGTCATTTGCATATATCCCATGTACCTCTGATACAAGTGGTTTGGGAGGTCACTCAGTGGAATTTCTAGCTTTGCTGGAGTTTTCATTTTGTTTTTACCAATTGTTTTTTCAGTGACCTTCCCACTCATTGTTTTAGTTTGTTGTTTGGGATATTTTTGCAGTGACCCTAATGATAATGGACATCAGCTGGGTATAACAGTCCTGTGTTTTTAATGGTTAGTCAAATCCTCTGTTTATGTTGTGCTGATGAGGTCATAACAAGGCTGAAGTATGCATATCCACAGCTAGTGGTGTTTGGCTTTATTGGCCTGAAATTCTCCAGTAAAATGATGAAACAAGTCAGGGGCATTCGGGATCACCAATGAGCTGAAGACCTGATGTTCAAAAGGGTCATTTGCATATATCCCATATGCCTCTGATACAAGAGGGTTGGGAGGTCACTCAGTTCAATTTCTAGCTTTGCTGGACTTTTCATTTTGTTTTTACCGATTGGTTTTTCAATGACCTTCTCATTTGGTGTTTGGGATATTTTTGCAGTGACCCTAATGATAATGGACATCAGCTGGGTATAACAGCCCTGTGTTTCTAATGCTTAGTCAAACCCTCTGCTTGTGCTGTGCTGATGAGGTCATATCAAGGCCGGAATATGCATATCCACAGCTAGTGGGGTTTGGCTTTATTGACCTGAAATTGTCCAGTAAAACAATGAAACAAGTCATGGGCATTCAGGATCGCCAGTGAGCTGAAAAACCTAATGTTCATAAGGATCATTTGCATATATTCCATATACCTCTGATACAAGAAGTTCGGGAGGTCACTCAGTGGAATTTCTAGCTTTGTTGAACTTTTCATTTTGTTTTTACCGATTGGTTTTTCAGTGACCTTCTCACACATTGTTTTAGATTGTGTACAAGAAAGGAATCGTGGTGGACTCCTGGGGAAAGAATCTGACAGCTTTCTGCAAAGAGAAGAAGTTAGATCTCCGAAAATGGCGTGCAGCATATGATAACCTCAGTCAACAGGCCGACGAGGGAAATGCTAAGAAGTGCAAGTGTGGATCAGGTTGGCAACCATTATTTCTGGAGCTGGAAGACATCATCTGTGAGTGGATTGCTAACAGGAGAGCAAAGGCTTTGGTTGTGTGCAGGGCTGATATCCAAGCTTTTGCCCTTGCAATGGCACCACAGTTAGAAATATCCCCAGAAGAATTCAAAGCATCACAACATTGGCTGGATGGCTTCCTTCAGCAATATGAACTGTCTCTAAGAAGATCAACAACACTGTTCAAGCTGGAAGATACTGAAGTTATTAAACATGCACTTGCGTTCAAGTCCGTTGTTGATGGCATTGACTTTTCTAAATACCAACTCTCCAACATGATTGCTATGGATGAAACTGCAGTGTTTATGGGCCAAGGATCTCAAAAACAATTGATCAGAGGGGTGCCTCATCAATCTACATTCCCTCCACTGGTTACGAGAGTGCACGTGTTACCTGTATTTTGGCAATTCATCTAGATGGAAAGAAAATCCCACCTCTAATCATTAGCAAGGGCAAGAAAAATAAGACTGAACGTGTTTCAGGCATTTACATTCTTGAAACCGAAAAAGCCTAGTGCACACAAGCAGCTATAAGGAAGTGGGTCGATGTAATGCTGCCACTTGTTTTGTGAGGTGGCAAAAGAGGTCTGCTAGTCTGGGATTCAGCCAGCATTCACCACACTAAAGAAATGAAGAAATTCCTTGCACAGAGAAGAATAGATCAACTAATGATTCCCACAGGAATGACTGCCTATCTCCAGACTCTTGATATTGCAATAAACAAGCCATTCAAAGACCATTTGTGCATGGAACTCAATGACTACATTGAAAAAAGAATGGAGAGAAATCAGCATGGAAACTTTGTGAAGCCTAGCCTGCAAGAAGTCGTGACTTGGGTGAAAAAGTCATGGGATAAAAATCACTGACAGATGTGTTACCAATGTATTACGAGCAGGCTACTTGGACAAGCAGTGCTCATTTAAGGAGAGCTCTATTGCTTGGCATGACAGATTGGGGCCAATGGTTCTACAGGAAATTGAGTCACAAGAAATTCAGGTCGAAATTCAGGGGTTGGACACTTATGACAATGTTCCAGAAGAAGATGACATGACTGTATTTGAATAACTGTGAAAGCCAAGGTGCAGATATTCTGAAGTTGAAATGTTTGGTGCACTGTTTATGTAGAATTCTCACACAACTGTTTTATTGCGTTAGAACAGTTGTCCAATACCAGAAAAGTACGAAATAAATGTCAATTTGTGTACATGAATAAATGTCGATTTGTGTTCATTAATAAATGTTGATTTTTGTACATGAATAAATGGATAAAGGTAGATTGTTGGATGGTGTGGGTAAATAAGGCATCCCTGATAATAAGACCTAATGCGTATTTTGGTGGGGGAAAGAGTATAAGATCCGGTCTTATTTTAATACGGTATATATATATATATATATATATATATATATATATATATATATATATATATATATATATATATATATATATATATATATATATATATATATATATATATATATCAAACAGTACTTCTACAATAAAGGCTCCAGTAAATCTGTGGTTTAAAGTTAAAAACTGTGTAAAGCAGTCTAAAAAAACTGTGTTCCAGAAATGTTAATTTAAATTTCAATGTTATTAGTTTTGCGGTATTAAATCTTTCTAGACACAAAAGGGTTAAAACACAGAATCACACTGTAATGAGTGAGGTAATGGATACACTTTCTTATGATTCACAGTATGAATCAATGTTTACAGAAACAATGGTATATTCAGCTTCTAATATCAGTATGGTTTCAAACTTAAATAACATGCAAATTGTATCAAATTTACAGTCTTCATAAATTAGTGTCAATGTTACAGTGCATGTAATTCAAAATGCAGAGTTAAGTTGCTATATTGCAAATACAGATCAGCCTGATGTAAACACGGTCAGTGTACATTGATATGCAGATTTCAAATACAAATGTTCAGAATGTAATAAATTTCAGTTTATGCTTTTATCTGTGTTCAGATGATACTTTAATGTTAGTTTAGTTAATGTCCAGAATATAACATTCATACACAGTTATTTCAGATATTCATTATAAATACCACTTTAGTATAAATTTCAGTCAAGTTTCAAAATATGACATTCATACTCTATTATTTTTAAATGTTCAGCATAATAAATTTCAGTTAGATTTCAGAATATAACATTTATACTCAGTTATAAATTACTGACAGCAGTACTTGACAGTTTACAACATGCATAAATAGTATGCATATATAATTAGAACAGACAGAATTGCATAAAGGTAAAATGAGAGAATTATTTGTAATAGGCTTATGAAGACAAGTTATTTAAAGAATAAGAAGTAATATTTAATATACTCAAGGCATGACAGGTTAGGCTTAATTTGTAACAATATTGTGCACATTACATAATAATTATTGTATAGTAGACAAAAAGTTAAGAGACACTGGCAAGAGTATGTAAAGGTATAGTTCTGAAATGTCGAAAGCTTAGGTTTTAGTAAATGTACTTCTACCATTACAGCACATATAAACAGAATTTTAAGACATGTATTAAAAATGCAGACATCTATCACAGCACATAGATATTTAAAAAGTAAATGTACAAGATTATCTGAAGATATACAGAATTTTTAAGACACAGATTAAAATGCAGACATCTATCACAGCACATAGAGATTTAAAAAGTAAATGTACACGATTAGCTGAAGATTTGCAGAAACAAGTTAATACAGTATATGGTAATTATGCTTCAAATACATATGGGATAGAAAGAGAGTTTATAGATAGTTACACAGAACGAGGATGTTTAATACCAGTTTTAAGGCATGTTAAAGAATTTCCCATATATAATTAAATCCTAAAAAGACTTCAATTCAAATGATTTTTAGATAATTAACAGACCATGATTGTTCAAGTGACAGTGGTTAAATTACAATTATAATTTTATTTACCAGCTTAGGGCAAATTATTTTACAGCTGTTATATTAGTTCTAGTAACCATTATAATATCAATTTTAATAAATCCTACATAAATACAGTTAGTAAAACATACCTTGCATAGGCCTGAAAATGTAAGGTCAGGCCTATGTCTTCACTTTATGTTTCATATTTTAAAGTAACTGTAAAAAATAGACCCCTGTTTAGGGGTCTGAGGAGGAACTGTAAGATTGGGTTTCACTTAAATGTAGTTTGTTACATATCAATACAGTATTCTCTTTGCATAAATGCAGCCATATTAAAGCATGCCTATATCTTCATTTTATATTTTACATTTTATATGCAGTTTCAATAGAAAGGAATGTTTAAGTACAAACGAATAACCTTCAGTCAAGAATACTGATAAGAAAAATGTGCTAACAGAATGTGTGATACACTGACTACAAACAGATCTTGTTTAGATGGTACAAGGCTTACAAACCAAGGTTTAAAAGGCATGTAGAACTTGTAGGAAATTTACAGGGTTTTGGTATTATTAGGGGAGAGATACTTCAGACACAGAAGTAAGTTAGTTTGGACTGATACACAGGAATTCATATCAGTGCAGTCCACAGAACTCCACTACAGACACTCAAGACTGAGAGCAGAATGAATAATTCTGAGTACATAATTTATGGACAGTATAATGAATGCAGAAGCTACAGACATTCTAATTCAGTCTATTTCAGTTCATCAGCACAGTTATTTCAGACAGTAAGATTTAATTTCAGTATTATAAAAATAGAAAGATTACCACCAGTGGGTAAGTGCTCCTCCACCAAAGCCAACGAATAAAGTACAAAATAAAAGTGCACAGGAGCAAACCAAGGCTTAGTGAAAAAATCCACATAAACGAGAGATAACCAAGTCTTAGTGAAAATGATAATAAGTATAGATACTATTGATATTGTAATACAGTCTGTTTCAGTTTATCAGCACTGTTACTTGAGGCAGTAAGATTTGATTTGGATATTGTTGACATCTTCCTCCACAGTGTGCTGCTACTATACAATAAACCAAAAACTGGCACACAAAGGAGAGATCGGCACTTTTTCAGCAAAGTCCTGAGTAATCAAAAGAGAAAGACATTCATTCCAGTTTCTTCCAGTTGTTATTTCTAGTTTATTTCCAGTATTCTACAGTCCTTTCAATTCTTACATGTATAAATCTGAACATGTCAGTTAACTAGGTCCTGGGTTGACACTAAAAATGGACACTGCTCTCCAGAAGGCTTACATGGTTAACAAATTAAAATGTAAATGCTTTTTGTAAAACAAATGAAAAGAAAATGACCACTCTCATGACTGTGTAGGCTTACCAGTAGTACCAGTCAATACAGGACCATATCTCTGAAACTGTTACAAAATTATCAAACAAATGAGGCATGGTACTCACTTACAGAATGCACGTAACTGATGATTTTATGCCTTAAGACATGTACACAATGTCATCTTTGTATAATGTGTGTAATTTAATATGAGTCAATATTGCAGAAACTGATATTATTCTACTGATTCCAAATGTCATATTTGTGGAGAAATGCATACAATTAGTACTTGTAATGTCACCTCAGTGCAAATATATTCTTTTCAAGTATTGCATTCTGCACCCTAAACATAAGTTATATACATCTCCCTAATAGAAACTGAGTACAATTCATCATATTGTCTCTGTGAAATACCCATACATTTTGAATTTGATACTCATATGTATAGGAGGCAATATCTCTCAGACTCTGCTCTGACATTCCTCACTAAAACTTTCAGATAATTAATGCAGGATTCAGAGAAATATTATGGCACTGTTAGGGGTTTTCTGGGTGCCCTAAAAGTGCTATGCTGATAAAATGTGATTCAGAGATATGAAAGCTGAATTGATCAAAAGCTCATCAATAGCTCTTTGGCCTGTTTCTGAGATAATGCACAACTGGAAGGAATCACTCTACTGTTCCCTCCTTCAACCCAAGTAACGCTGTTTGCCAAGGCATCTGTAAGCACTTATCTACATCTGCACACATGCATTCATGCTCACACACACAGACACACACACACCCATACATACACATCAAGTTAGCTTTAAGTATGCCCATACACACACACACACACACACACACACACACACACACACACACACACACACACACACACACACACACACAAACATACAGCTTTGCAGTACTTACTTGCTGCAGTGCTAACAGTCCCACTCCTGACATAGACATCAAGAGGAATATACTGTCAAAAGACAATTTGTATATTTGGATCTACTTCAGTAGACCAAATGTTCACTTACCCAACTTTCAGATAGCCAAGTCAAAAAGGTCATCAACTGCAGAACACTGACATCCCAGAACACAGACTTCCCACTCCAGGTAAGTAACAGCTTGGCCATCCTGAAAAAAAAGTAAAAGCGAAGGAAAATAAAACCACCCATAACCTCCACATACCCGCTAACTAAATATACCAAGTCCAAGATTGCACTACTGCGGGGGTAAGGGACAAAGTTCAACAGTGTGGCCAAGTGGTTACTTACCTGGAAGTTGGTGTTCCGGGATGTCGGCCTTTTCATCTCAGCTATCTGAAAGTCAGGAAAAGTGAACTTTTGGTCTACTGAAGTAGAACCATATATTTTTTTTGCTTTGCTCCCTAAATAGAATGGTAGAGATTTTCTTTGAATCTTGGTACCAAGCCATTACATTCCCAGCATAACATACAGGGAAACACACACTGCTGATTTGAATTGATTGCACCCCAAGATTACTGCATTTGCATATGGCTGTCTCCAATGCAATCAATGTTGTGTTACAAGCCAAAGTATTTTTACTGCTGTAGTGCTAAGAGCATTTATGAATCACACAATAATCATTTAAAAAAATATTATTGTGCATTGTGTTATATGTTTCTTTTTTATGTGTATGTGTTTCTTAACCCTATGATTAATCATACATCCTTGAGTTCTTACAGCACTTAATATTGATATTTCAGTCTTAAATTCTTTGAAAAATTATTTATTGCTGAATTTCACTCAGCTAAATTGCCATTCTCAGTATAGAGACTTTTTGTGACACATTATCCAATGACATAAAATGTCAATTTATAGAGTATTATACATGATTGTTTACTTCTAATGCAATGAGAATTCAGAACAGATATGATTTAGACATCCATTATATGCCCGACCCTGAACAAAAGTCACATAATATTACCATTCAAAAATTTATAATGCAGTTTACTATCTCGCACAGGTAGGTCTGTTGGGTGTCCCTACTTGAAACGTTTGTCTGAAATAATCTGATCATTTGTAGTAAACTTTCCTGGATCACATATTTGGATATTCTTTTGTAAACTGCTTATATTTTACTTTTAGTACAAATTTAATGACAAAACTATACAAGTTTGGTGTGAACCAGAAGTAATGAATATGTACAGCTTTTCACATTTAATAGATGATGAAACACAATAAGAATGGTATGGATATATTCCAGTTATCTGCTTCCCCAGAGTTCATTTTGCCAGATTTTGAGTCTACAGTGTTATGCAGTGTTAAGACCAACATCCTTACTAGTAAATTCAAAGTGTACCTATTTCACTTTTTCCAGTTTGTGTGGCACAGGTCTCAAAGATGTGTACTAGCATGTAGATAGGGCTCCAAGACCAAGTGCCTGATTGCCCTCACTTTGCTACTTTGCTGGACCCAGAAGATGTCCCAGCACCTTTTTTATAGTTAAAGCCACTGTTTCCTGATAATGATAAAGACCTACTTGAGTATATGGAGGATTTTCTTATATTAAGTCACAAGTGTACGTTTGGAATAAGGTTGCATGCTTCTCACCAGACACCTATGCATCCTCCTGAAATGTGGTGTGACTCTGATGTTTGTAGTCATGGTTTATCTCTTAGCCAGAACTCAGTAGAGATATGCCATGTCTGATGCCTTCTTGGTAACATCATATAGATCTTAATGCCATGCTTGGAGTACTGCATGGTGAGCAAAACAGAAAAGAAACAGTGTGCATAAGAAGATGATAGCTAGAGTTCCCTTTACACCCACTTGAAGGCTTATTTATTTACAGGAGGAGTGTTTGTTGCAGAATGTGACTTCCAGGGATGAATATAGCACCTCAGATTTCCTTCAGAACATTACATATTGCTTAAAGCGTCGAATAGATCTAGCTTTGCGGGTTTCTCTTTCATGCGTGCTGTAGTATGTGTATCTATTGGGCTTTGGCACTTGAATGAAGACATTGCTGTAGTTTTCAATGAAATGGATCACAGATTAGAGCATCTGCCCATGGGTTTGTCAGGTAAATCATCTACCAAAGGGACTGTCATTTAAGTGCATCCACCTGTAGGTATGTCATGTAAGTGTTAGACATTTATTCTTTGCTGCTGTTGTATTTTATACTATTGATATGTATTCTCATGTGTTGCTTTATGTAGATTTTTTGATATGTCACCACTTTTTAATGCTGTACTGTATTCTTTAAAAATGCACAGTTGAGGGTTGTGTAATTCTGCTGGGCTTAACGTTTGAATCACAATGTGCTTTTCTTTCACTCTCTGCGTTGTTATTTATTTATTTAACATTTGTTTACCAGGAAAATCCGACTTGGAACAAAGCCAATTTTCAGGAGAGGCCCGGGGAGAAATACTCCAGAAGCATGTCTTTGAAATGTGGGAAGAAGCCAGAGCACCCAGAGGGAACCCAAACGAACGCAGGGAGGACATGCAGACTCCACACAGAAGGCACCCCAGCCGAGAATTGAACCGGAGATCCTCTTGCTGTGAGGTGACAATGCTACCACTGCACAACTGCCATCCATATTAATGTCTGTATTACACAGGGTGTTTATTGTGTTTGTTTTTCTGTCTGCCTGCATGTCCACATAAACATTATGCTGTAATCCCCCATGTTTCAGACTTCACTTGGATATTAGTAGAGCTTGCTACAATGGTTTCTGCTGTTCATCTTCATGAGCTTTTAGCTATTTTGCTTTGGTCATTTTGCTGCAGAAGAAATTGACATCGAACAATTGTGACTTCAGAATCTATACACTCAGATTGGGGAAGGACTGTGGTCATTAAACAAACTGCAAAACAGGGCAAACTAAGCATATGAGCTTCTCCTTCATCACAGGTAGTGCATGGATACTGCTCAGTGTTGCTGGTCAAAGAATTTAAACTACAGAAATTACCTTGTTTGTATGCTTAGATACTCCCAAACAGACAAACGTACATACGTGCATACTTTTATCCCAAAGGGGAAACAAAAGGCAATGAGAATCTTTCATCTATGAAGCTGATTCTAGGTTTTTATCCCCAATATAATGACTTTTTCTTTTTTTCTGCTCAGATGTCTGGAGTTCAGATGCTAGAAGTAGTAACAGAGGCAAAATCTGACAAGACGTATCTGGAAGAGTACACTAGATAAGAAAACATAGACAATTCCTACACCTATGTAGTTCATATGCTTGTTTGTACAGCCACTGTGCTAATATAACATTGACTCAAATGTTTACACTGCAAAGATGTGTACATGTTTAATTAGATGTGTTGGGGACATTGTTCACAGAGAAGTTTAGCTATATTTAGAATTTGTTAAGATCCAAGTGGGTCTCTTATTCCAAAGGAAACTGCGAGTCTTGTGGGGGGGTCTATATTAATTCATCAAAAACTAATTCCAGTGAACGGTCATTCATCAAACACAAACCAGTGAACATCTGTTCATCGAACATTCATTTCAGTGAACATTTTTCTAAGGGAAGGGAATTACTTGTCCCCCACACTGACCATAACACAAACTACATTATATCAAACCCACCAAGGTAGGGTGCTACACCCCCCCACACACCCCTACTTATGTATACCAACTCCAAAAGCTCACCTTTGGGAAAAAGGCAAATTTCCTAATGTTAGCCAACTAACTCCCTTCCCTTAGAAAAACATTTGCTGAAGTGTACGTTCAATGAACGGCCATTCTCTGGTTGGTATTCGATGAATGTCCGTTCACTGGAATTAGTTTTCAACAAATTAATATAGACCCCTTGTAGGACTCTAACTGAAATTCTAAGGACTATAGCTACAGGACTGCAAATACAAACATTGCCAGTGTTAGGCACCTGTGATACACATGATTGTGGGGGTCCTATGATTAGCCTTGACTATGTGGTTGCCCCACAAAAACTGCCTTTGACTGGAGGAAAAAAAGGTCTTTCATGCTCTAACTATTGTCTTTATCCTAAACAGGGTTGCACTATAACCGTGTTTAAGAAAAAAATGGAAATCAATCAGTCTACGTGAGGCAAACATTTGTTAGTCCGGAATTAATGATCTCAGTTCTTATCTGCAGTATTAAAAACGGCAGATGCACCTGATGTTCAGGAGCAGTTTTCTCTTTCAGACAGGGAGTTTTATAAATAATGGCAGTGCAAGAGATACCTTAACTCTTAACATCTTTGCTCAAGAATTCTGGACAAAGCCAAAAATAATGGGGGCACGAAGCCACAAAATCAAAATTTTAAATATGGCTCTTATTCATTTAAAAAATGTAATAAAACATCACATTTGTATCAACATGTATTTTCTCAATAATAAGTATGAAACTCTAATACCTGGTATTATTAACTGACTGTAATCCTGAGTGACTTATCAAAAAATCAAAAATTGTATTTGGGACAAGGTGAAAATATGAACCAGAAAATCAAAAATTGTATTTAGGACAAGGAGGAAATATGAGGCAAAATTAGGGAAATTCCACAAAATCAGAGACAGTGACAGGTGTGTGTTCCTCCTTTGCCACCTTTCCCTGTTTACACAGGATTGTCCCTGTTTGGACAGCTTATGTGACGAATCATGAAAAATGGCAACTGCCCTGAGAGGACCTATTTAAACTTTTGAAGTGTAATTCAAGCCACTATGTTGAACATATAGCTTCTAAAAAGCCCTGTTTGTTGAAAGAACAGCTTTGTGGTTTGGGCCATGTGCTGGTAACTGTATAGTTAAGTCGCCATCATAGTTTAGCATTACCGATACAGTCCTGCATTAATTATATTCTATCACAGTTATGTTACATCTGAATACTGATACCTAAATGTTTTACAACACTGTGTTTCTCGTTTTTTTATAGCTGTTCATTATATTGTGTTTGCATAACTCTAACTTTAACGTGCTACTGTTTTTTATTGGATCTGCACTGATGTTTGCTATTTATCAGCATAGCACTGCCTACAGCTAGATAGTAGTTGTTATTACTGTTACAATACTATATTTGTGAAACTGTAACTGTAAAGTGCTACTAGTTCTTACTGCACCTGAACTGTTTTTGCCTTTTATCTGCATAGTCTTGTCTACAGCTAGATATACTTTTATAGTATACCTTATTTATTATTGCTGTTCTGAATTATCTGCTGCTCCTTTTAGTGCACTATCACTGTATAGTTATCCTTTACATTTTTTTAGTCTCCACTACTCTCTGCATGCTTTATCTCTATACTCCCCATATAATCTAACTTGCACACACACACTTTCTCTCCTACTTTCAGAGGCCTTGCAGTACAAATCCATACATCAGTCTCCTTTCACACAGTCCTCTTACCTGCAAACACATTTTCCTTCTCTCACTCACCTTCACATACCCTCTGCCCCCCCCCCACCATGCACTCAACCTCTCTTTCCAGCTTTAGGGTACTATTTATTGTCTCACAGTAATCCCTAATCTCCCTTCTCTGTCTCTCTTTTCAGGTCAACAGTAACTACACCTTGCAAGCACACAGATCTACCCTCCCTGGACCTACCTGATATACAGTCTTCTCAGCCGAGCCTTCTCACCTATACTAATTAGCTAAAGTATGTCCTATTCTAAGTATCTCTAGCCAGGTATTCATTTTAAACTTGGTACTGCTCTCCCATAGCAGGCTACAGTTTACACATCACCATTGCCCTTTTTTCCTCTACCCACCTTGCCCCCCACCTTTTGCCGTCTCCAGTAAGATTCACTCCATAGCTCCCATCCTGCTGCTCTCCCCTTCTTTGCCTCTGTTTCACTGTACCAGTCTAATCTTCCTTCCCTATTCTCTTCTGTCTGCCCTTCACCATTTCTCTTTCTCTGCTTTCTAATAACATCATTGCCTGGAATCTCTCCAGCCTCTTTTTCTTTCTTTCCCTGTCTCTCTTTGCTTACATTCTTGCCTCTTCTAGATTTTTTCTTTGTTTGTGAGTCTACAATCACTCTGGGTGTTGCCCCGCTCCATTCACCTTCCCTGTGCTCGGGCTCACTCCACTCCCCTACTCTACCCCCATTCCAATTACTTTTATCCTCTCCAGTCCCTCACCTTCCTTCCTACACAACCACTCAAACACCACTTCCTGTCTGCGACCCTCCCCACTCATACACTGTCAATCATACACTCACTTCCTTTTCACCTGTCCTCCTCTTCCTTACACAACCACTTTTTTTTACAATTTCACACAATGCAACTTATATACCATTTCTATTCCAATTCTAATACTTCTGTCACTCTCTACCTCTTATCACACTAACCACCCCCCATTTCATATACTCTTCCACCTCATCCACCCCTACAATTATCAGTAAATCTCACTTCTTTATAATCACCCCTTCTCTCTTCAATTTCCATAAGATCTACTTTTGTAAAAATATACATTACTTTGGCTGTATCCCTCCTCCTGCAAACTCAAATCTAAATCTTTCTATTTACACACTCTACCAACTTAACCCCTATATAGTTTCATAGTTTCATAGTTTAGTACTAGGCTATCTGCCCTGGGGCATTTGTAAGCCTAGCCATAGTGATGTAGCTTTTGCCACCCCATAAAATGGTACAAAAATGCACAGAATAGATTTAGAATACTGTGCCTCTGTCTAGTAGTGACACAATGAAGGCCCCCTTATATAATAGAATTAGTTTACTGTGCCCTTGTCTAGCAGTGACACAGATGTGACCCCTGGGGTAAATTTACGATCTCCCATCCACTCATCAAGATTTCTCTTGAAGAGAGTCAGTGAGGGGCTCTGCCTAACATGAACTGGGATCTTGTTCCAAAGCATGGGAAGCCTTTGGGTTATGAATCTATCCCTCCAGCATGTCCTATTCATACTTGTGCCGAGGTTTAAGTCTTTAGCTCTCATGGTCCTGATGGATTTGGATTTTTTGAGATGGAGCATGTCCATCAGATCCTGATTGGACATGGCCTTGTACGTCAGGCAGAGATCACCTCTGAGCAGGCGGTATGCTACTGAATAGAGCTGGAGTTTCTTTAGTCTGGCAGAATAAGACATATGTTGGAGACCCTTGATCCTCTTGGTGAGGTACTTTTGTGGTCTCTCCAGCTGTTGCAAATGCCGGGTGAGGTACATACCAAATGGGGCATTGTACTCAATCATGGGTCTGATGAGGGAGGAGTATAGGGGTACAATGACATCCTTGGATCTGGATGTGAATCCCTTCATGATGAGGTGTGCAAGGTAGAATGTTTTTCTAACCACTTTGGCAACGTGGGTGTCAAATGAGAGGTCGCTGTCGACTTGGGTCCCTAGGTCTCTGATTACTTTTTCCGTACTCAGTGGTTTGCTGTCTATGTGATAATGTGTGGGTACTTTGTTTTTCCCAAAGGGGATGACTATACATTTTTTGGCATTTAGTTTAAGGCCGTGACTCCGGCACCAGTTGTCCGTTTCTGTGAGGCCTTTTTGTAGGATGTATGTGTCCGCTGGTGTATTGACTATGGCGCCTAGTTTGCAGTCATCTGTGAACTTTGTCAGCCACAACCCTCCCATGTTTGCTTTAACATCTGAGAAATAAATGCCGAACAAGAGGTGTCCCAGGACAGATCCCTGTGGGACACCACTTGTGACTGGCTTTGAGTCTGACATTGCTCCAGCAATTTTAACTTTATGGGTTCTGTCCTTTAGCCAGTTTGCAACCCATCTAGTGACATAAGGGTTTACATTTAAGCTGGTGAGCTTATCTATGATGCCTGAGTGGGGTATTGTGTCGAAGGCCTTAGCCAAGTCCAGGTAGGCTGTATGGACTGCTTTGCCCTCATCAATGGCTCTAGTGACTGTTTCGAAAAAGTCAACCAGGTTCAAAAGGCAGGATCTGCCCTATACAAAGCTGAACTGAGTGGGGTCAAGTGTTTGTAGGTCCCCTGTGTCTCTGCTTATGAGTTCCATAATGATTCTTGAGGGTAGCCTAATGGTTAAGGTGTTTGCCTTACAAACACAAGGTACAGGGTTTGAATCTCACAGGGGATAATTGGCTAGGCTTAAAATGGCTCGCAAGGGCAGTTAGCCTAGTACTAATCTATGAATCTATGAATCTATGAATTCTTTCCATAGCTTTGCAGACCAGGCTGGTTAAGCTTATGGGGCGGTAGTTCCCAGGGTCTGTAGAGGTACCCCCTTTGTGGAGTGGGACCACTGTTGCTGTACACCAGTGTTCAGGTACATATCCTGTAGTAAGGCTAAGGTTAAATAGCATTTTTATGTGTGGGTTTAGCTCCTCTTGGAGTTCACGTAGCACGCAACCCGGGATACTGTCAGGTCCCATTGATGCTGTGTTTTTAGCTTTGTTGAGGGCGGTTCTCACTTGGACATCTGAGATGACAGGAAGATTACATTCAGCTGGGATAAGTATTTCTTCTTTTGGGGGTGAGGGAGGGGAGAAATTTGCACTGAACCTGTCAGCCAGAATGTTGGCAATATCTGTGGGTTCAGTGTATTTTTTGTTGTTGTGAACTAACTCTGAGCATATCTGAGGGTTTCCGCCCAGGTTTCTAACATAGCTGAAGAAGGCTTTGTGGTTATCTTTAGTGTCCTTAGCGATTTTTCTCTCAAAGTTGGCCTTGGAAGTTTTTATGAGAGAACGTAATTTTCTGCTAGTGTTGATCAGAGATGTCTTCCCTTTATGGGATTTTGCTCTGTCGTGCAGTAGCTTCCTTCTTTTGTTATACAATTTGTTAATGGCTGAGGTCCACCAGACAGGACGCTTGCCTTTGGTGGAGAGGGACTTGGATTTATTTGGGATTGCATGATCCATGCATTCTTGGAGATGTCCATAGAAAGCATTTGTGAAGGATTCGGCATTGTGGGATGTGGTATCCACTGGCCCAGTTGGCTTAAAGGATACCATCTCAGTCTTAAGAAGAGTGAAGTCTGCTTTTGAGAAGTTTTTCACTGTGGTCTTTTGTGCTGGGGGGTAGAGGTGGGATATGTATATCCAGGGTAATTAGTTTGTGGTCAGATCTCACTAGTGAGGGGTATACCTCTGGTGTGGAGCATTTTGTCCCCATGTTTGTGATGATCAGATCTAGTATATTATCTCACCTAGTGGGAGAGGTGACTAGTTGTTCCAGTGCATTTGAATTTATGAATTCCAGGAACCTTTGGGCTACGGTGTTAGGGCTAGAATAATGTACCCAATCTATGTTTGGGTAGTTGAAGTCTCCCAGTATGATGGTATTTTGTGATACATTCATATCCTCCAATGTCTTCAGGAAGGCTGAGTGGGGTTCCTGAGATTGGGAGGGTGGTCTGTAACATGCTACCAGTTGTATAGCAGTTTTGCCTATGGTTAGTTGCACCTGTATGGTCTCTGATCCTTCATGTGTTGCTACTAACCTGGAGGTGTGGGTATCCTTGATGAATATGGACATCCCCCTCCCTTTGTGGTTCGGCCCGGGTTTTGGGGCCGAAAAGCATGATACGAAGTATAGCCTGGTAGCGCTAGGGTGCTCTCAGGAGCCTTGAACCAGGTTTCAGTTACTGCACAGACGTCGATGTTCTCCATACTGAGGAGTGCATCGAATGCCTGCATCTTGAGATTTAGACTTCTGGCATTGAGCAGCATTATCCTTAGTTTTTTTTTATTTTTGTTTTCTAAGGAGGTGGGTTTGTCTTTTGAGCCTTGCCTAAAAAAAGCACTATGGAGGTGGCAAGAGCCTTGGCCAATATCCGGAAGCCCAGTGGTGACAGGTGCAAGCCGTCCCTTGCGAAGCAGCGTGGCTTGTCCAATATGTCATCCCAGGCAGACAGACATTGGATCCCCTTAGAATGACACCAGTACTTGAGCCAATTATTAAAGCTGATCATCTTGTCTTTGTATTGTGGCATCATTCTTGGTGAGGGCAAGATGCTGCTCAGGGTCAGGGTCGTACCAGCCTGGGCTACATAATCAGAGAGCTCCTCTATGTCTCTTTTCATGTAGTCCAGGGAGGTACATCTCAGGTCATTCACGCCAGCATGGACAATGATGGAGTCATATTTGTACTTGCTTTGGAGTGACCTGATTGCATGTGTTATGTGGCGGATCCTAGCTCCCGATAGGCAGCTCACAGTCACCCTCTCCTTGTTCAGCCTGGTAAGCGGGATATCAGTGTGTCTGACTATAGAGTCACCTATTACTAGTGTATCAGGCATGGTGTTTGGCCTTAAGGGCTGTGATTGGTTGACACACTGATTTATTGAAGTATGTGTTGCATGTGTTTTGTTTTGAGGTGGTGGATTTTTGGATGTCTGCTTTGGGAGCCTCTGTTGTTTGTCTTTGTGTTTTTATGTGTTTGATTTGCAGTTGTGGTAGGTCTATGTGAGACTGGGTTTGTTGTGTGTATGGTTACCATCTCCTCCTGTCTGGTCATGCCAGCCCTGAGTTGAGAGAGTTCAGCCTTCAGTTTGGCTATATAGTTGCATCTCTCACATGTATTTGTGTTTGTTGGTAGGAGGAGAGGGTTGTCTGTGTACATGAGACAAGTGTAGCATTGTCTCAAGATACCCAGATTAACCAGTTGAACTGGAGAGGACGCCAGCAGTCTACCACTCGACATGCTAGAACAGTATAAGGAGTGTTGTGCCTTTAAGGGAAGTGATTATTCACAGGGGTGGTAGGTGGATGTAGTGATTACTTAGTACGAGAGTGCTTACTTAGTAGAGAAGTTTTGAGAACAAGTGCTAGGCTTATAATAAAGCGAGTAGTCTGATTATACTAAGAGTAGAGCTTCCTTAAGGGAAAATTTGAAGAGCAGACTTGCCGGAGCCAGAAGAAGTTTAACCGGTGCTGCGCTATGCGCACAATCGCGCAAAGCCACGCAAACGCGGATTTTAAACATGGAACTACAAAAGAGCTAGAAATGGTCCAAAACAACCAATTACTACAGCTCTTGTGCTGAGGTCACTTCCTACAGGGACAGATAGGCTGCTCAAGGCTCCCCACTCCCACTGGTGAGCAAAGAAACTTCCCTCTATCCAAGTAAGGTAATGGACAACACAGGAACTACACCACAGCCCAGAATACAGCAATGCCTGTAAACTGGTCTAAACTAGTCGAGTAAAGGCGGGAAAACAAGGATTATTTTTTTGTTTTTTTTGGTTTTTTGACAGAAACACACAGAAAATGCAGAAACAGTGATAAAACAGTTACACAGGCTAGCACACTTTAGTGGGCAGCCTCAACAGTTAAATTAAACAAACAAACAAACAAACTTTCGATCAAATTCGACTAAAAAGTAACTTTAAGTGCAGATTTTAAAATAATGCAGCAAACAGCTAAAAAAACAGTTTAAGCTTGTTAAGGGTAAGCTAGAGAAGCTATTCCAAGCAAAAAAACAGCAAAGATACTTAAATCCAGAAAGTAGTCACTTTTCTGAGGTCTCTGTAGCTAGGACCACTCTGCAGGACCACGAGGAGCTTGTCTGAGTAGTATAGCCAGAGTAACTTACTCCTCTCTGGGGACATCCACCCCAACATCAGCCCTCTTTCCCCTTCTCCTAACCACATACCCCTCAACACTTCTACTACTCCCATTCCTCCTCTTACACCACTCACTCCCCAACCCCCCAGTCCTCTCACATTACCTCCTAAACATTTAGCTATTCTTTCTCTAACTATTCAAAGCCTTGTAAATAAAAATCTCTGAGCTTCATACCTGGATAGTCCATACCTCCCCTCACATTCTAGCCTTATGTGAAACCTGGCTAAAACCCCATATCACAAATTGGGAAATACTTTCACCTGGCTATAATATTTACCACTCAAATAGATCTAAAAAAAGGGAGTGGCATAGCCATTCTCTACTCAGAAAATCTTAACCTGACACCAATTACCATCTTTATTCCTGGCTTCCACCCACCTGAACTAATTATCCTTAGTTGCCATCTAAATTCTTACAAGAAATTTGACATTGCCTCCGTATATACCCCCCCCCAGGCAATAATATCCCAACTCTTGAAAATATCCTCTCCTGGTTTTCCCAAAATATACCTTATGAAACCATCATAACTGGAGATGTCAAAATTGATTAGATTATACTAAAAACTGACTCTCCACAAATGTGTATTAACCTACATGGATTCCACCAATTAATATCATCCCCCACCCGCTTGCACAAAACCTCTTCTTCCAAACCTACTATCGACTGGATCCTCACAAATTCCCCCAACCTCTACCACAACCCCTGTACCTTACCAGATACCTTAAGTGATCATCTTCCCACCTCTATCCAAAGATACACTACTCAATAAACTAAAATACACACCTACAGAGACTGCCGTAAACTATCTAGCTTTAATGCCAACTTATTTAACTCCATGCTATCAACTTGTCCTTTCTTAAGCAACTCTCTCTCTCAATGAAGCAGTCCTAACATTTAACAACATTTTCTTAGAAACTCTCAAATCTCTCACCCCCTCCAGAAGAATTAGAGTTAAAGTTAATTACACCCCATGGCTGTCTAAAGATACCAGATCACTAATGCACAGAAGAGATAGTTCTTGGAAAGCCTGGACCAAATCCAAGGCTCCACCCCTGTTCCAGACCTAAAGGGAACTCAGGAACCTTGTCAAAAAACAAAGCAACAATGATAAAAAATCCTACTATGACTCTCCCCAACTAAACTGTAAATCCAGTCCATGTAAATCCTGGACTACCCTTAACAAAATTCTTCACCCTGGTCACCCTATCACTCCCTCCCCATTCCCAAATAACACTCCACTGGAAACTGCTACCCTTCTCAACAATCACTTCATTGATACTGTCCAAAGACTCACACATACTAGCATCAACACTAACCCCTTCTACCCCCTCCAGCCCTGTCAACAAAAACCTGTTTTCCTTTCAACCTGTTTCTACCGCTTATATCAAATCATTTCTGCTAAAACTCAAGCCCTGCTCTCCCTCCTCTGACAACCTTCCCACCCCTGTTCCTCAAGCTATCTACCGAATCCATAGCCTTCCCCATATCACTACTAATCAATAGATACTTTCTAGAAGCTACTGTCCCTGACATTTGGAAATCCTTCCTCATCATCCCCCTGCATAAAGGGGGGAATTCTACTGACCTATCTAACTACAGACCCATAGCTATTCTATCCCAGCTATCATAAATACTTGGAAAATGTATTCATACTCAGCTTTTAAACCTTCTCCTTCAGGAAAACCTTTTCAGACCCACCCAACTTGGCTTTCGACCCTACCATAGCACAACTACCACCCTCCTATCTTTTACCCACAAAGTTGCAGCAGCCATGGATAACAACCAACTTATATCCTGCCTTTTCCTCGACCTCTCCAAAGCCTTTGACACTGTCTCTCACCCTATTCTTCTATCTAAACATGCTAACTTTAATCTCTCCCCTCCTTCACTTCAGTGGTTCACTAGTTACCTATCCAACAGGCAATAGTCTGTCAAATGGCTCATTTCCTGCTCCTCTTCTCTTCCCCATCACATCTGGCATACCCCAAGGCTCTATTCTAGACCCCCTTCTGTTTAAAATCTTCACAAATGATCTTCACACATCTTGCAATCTATCCTCACAATACAATATGCTGATGATTCAACTCTCATCCCCAACAACATCTCAGATCTCCACACACAGATTCAAGATGCCTTGCTATCCACTAGAAAACGACTGTCTAATAACCAACTCATCTTAAACTCCCAAAAAACTAAACTGCTGTTTTTCTTCCTCGCTCTCTCTCTCTCTCATTATAAAGCAACATTCATCATCACATCCTCCAATAAGACCATCATAGAAGCTGAACCCTACACTAAGCTCCTAGGTACCATCATAGATGACAAACTCAAATTTATCTTACATATTCTGTAAAGCATAAAACCCCACCACCAGAAACTAGGTCTTCTCTACCGTAATAGAAATGTTCTAACTCTCAATGCCAGACTCTCCCTGGCTCAGGCTCTTCTCTTCCCCTCCCCTCCTTTATGCCACCCCAATTCTTACTAACATACTGGCTACAACCATGTTCAAACTACAACAAACCTACAACAAGGTAGCTAGATTTGCCACCATCTCTCATCACAACTCCCATCACTGCCTTGCACTTAACACTCTCAAATGCCCAGAATTGCCTCAACAACTCCTACTCTAACACTTACAAATCACACATGGTTTAGTATATAAACCAACCACCTGCCCAGCCCTCTCCTCTCTGGTATTCTCTTACACCCCTACATGTACCCTCCGCACCTCCAAACAACTACTCCTGGATATCTACCAGCCCAACAAAACTGTCAGTAAACTACTCTACAAATCCACCATAGTCCAGGCATGGAACAAACTCCCTGCCCACATAAGATCTATTCCTCACCCTAAACACTTCAAAAAGGAACTAAAACTTCACCTACTTAACACTAAGACTTGTCCCTGTCAGGCCCCTACCTAATCCACTACACTACTACATGCTTTTTCACCGTTTTCTTCAAAGAACTTCCATCTACAATACCTCCTAATTCTTTTCTCTCCCTAATTTTAGGCTATACTGCTATATCACATATATTTAGGTACATGCTATTGTCCATCTACAAACCCCTCTCATCTCTGTGAAATCTTTCTCACTCCCTTGGGAAATCCAACTGAATTACTTTGACTATGTAATAGCAAATTTATTATTTTGTTTTTTGTTATTTCATGCTACTGTACTCTATTTCTCCTGTATTTCCTGAACGTATATATTATAATTCTCTGTATCTCTGCAACTTCTATCAAATGTGCTTGCAATAATTTTTACTGTAAAAGTGTCTCTATTGGAGCTTTTCTCCTCATAGCCTCCACTGAAAATGGGTTTCTAGCTCAGCTGGACTAACTTGGTCAACCAATGTCAAATAAATAAATAATAAATACATTTCAAAACAAAACATATTTCAAATGTTTTTTTTAATAGTTGCAGAAAACAATTATTTTTATCAGAATCACCTTAATGTTATATGAAACTACAGAAACAACTCAAACTCTACAAGAGGCAAGCTTTTATTCTGCTAAAAAATGAAGTCTAGTTTCTTTACACTGATTATGGGTATGGTTTGTCCTGCAAAATCTCGCACTTATATAAAAATGTCCCACTTTGGGATTGTGAAAAAGTGGCAAATATTAGTCTTGATTAGGAGAATAAAGGTGGCTTACTATTGTTGTTTTATTGCAATTAAACAATGGTCACTGATCTGGCGTGGTTGCAATAGTGTCACACAATGCAATGTATTAGTGAAATCAGTGGAAAACTGGTATTGCTTTAGTTTATCATTTTGTATATGGGGGGGGCGGGATGGGGGGGCTGCACTAAAAGCATAACAAATCGGTCATCATTTCTTTCATTTTCTATCACAAATATCCACATTGCCATTATGGTTTTGTGTGACTGTGTGTGTGTGTGTGGGGGGGGGGGGGGTCAGTGCATTTAAGAGTAACAAGTTGGCTATCATTTCTTTCATTTGCCATCCTAAACATAAGCCTTGAACATAACAGGTAAATATATTTTGTGGCTTCTGTGGCTTGGCAGGAGCAGGATATGCATGAAAGCAACTACTCATCGGCACGTGGTGTAGTGAGCAGCATTCCCAATTCACAGTGGTTTGCTCTGGGTAAGTTCTTGGCTTTGGCATTTTCAGTATGGAGTCTGCATGCCCTCCCTGTCTCCTTAATATCTCCAAATATTTTTGGTTTCTTTAAAGAGACAGGGAGTGTATGTAGACTCCACATAGAAAAGTCCACAGCAGCCAAGAAATCAACCAGACCAACTTACTCTGAAATGGCAATGTTACTCAATATGCCACTGAGCCAATAAGCAGTTGCCTCATGTCTTTGTATGGTTATATCCATATTCTCTGATGTTTCCTTTGATTTTCTCCAGCACCCCGAAGACAGGCTGCAAGTGAACTGGCATCCATTCAGTTTCTATATAGGTGAGCATGCAGACTTCATGTGTTTGTGTGTGTGTGTGTGTGTGTGTGTGTGTGTGTGTGTGTGTGTGTGCTTCTAAAAAGTATCAACAATTTTTATCTGTGGACACATACAATGCATAACTTGACTGGATAGCAGTAAAAAAAAGCACAGCTAACAAGTCATTAGCCTTAAAAAAATAAGAGATAAAATGCATCACATAACATGCAGACCTTTAGAATGTCTCAGGTTCTAGAAGCACCCCCCCCCCCCATACACAACACTGTATAAATGGATTTTGACATGCATTTAATGGTAACCTCTGCCCTCAGTACCACCTATTTTAAAACCAGCCCTTCTCAGTGGTATGCATATAAGGTTGCTGTAGCTTTTGGGGGGTGGGGGACTGTGGATGGTTATATGATCATTATTTCTTACATTTTCCCCACAAACCTCAAAAGTGTGCACAGAAGGTTGCTATAGCTTGTGCTGCGGCTTAGGATAGTGCAGTCATTATTTATTTTAGTTCTCTCACAGATCTTAGAATTATGTAAAAAGGTCACTATAGCTTTTATAGGAGCAGTGTACTATTTAGGAGCAACAAGTTGGAATACGTTATTGTGATCATTATTTTTTTTCATTTTCCTCATAAACATACACCAGACATGTACACTGGTGGCTATCTTTTGGCGGTAAGGGGTAAAGAGGTATTCTTTTTATATATGCCTGACAGCAATAGGTTGAAATATGTTACTGTATTATGTCTGTTCTTTCAGCTTTGTCCCAGCCTGATATCAGAGAGGTACATAGAAGGTTGCTGCCTTTTTGAGGTATGGGTGAAGAGGTATGCTGTGTATATGTATAACAACAGTTACTTGAAATAAATGATACTAACCACTTGTGTCTTCATTTTCATCCCAGTCTAACACCAGATGAATGCAGAGAAGGACTGTCTTTTTTGGGGAGCAGGGAGGCACTCAGATATTCCCAGATAGGATTTATGTATTCTCCCAAACATCTGTCATGTCACTTTATTGGGAGTGACTATTTTGTCATCTTTGAACAGTAAGCCTTGGACACAACTTATTTTTTCTTTGAAATAAAAAAAAACTGAATTTCATTCCTTACTCATGATTTTTTTCAGGCCCTTACTGAATCAAAAGGTTGGGAAACTTATTTAAAATGAATCTTAGAGCATTTATGTTTCCATGGCTTAATTAATTTGTTTCTTAAACATTATTAGTCTGCAGTCTTCATCTTTTACTGTGTGTTGAATTGAAGGAAAAGTAAAGCTAAAAAGTAACACACTGTCTTTCCTTAGTCATGATTTTTTCTTCAAACTACTGTTGCATGAAATTTTATTTAAAAAATGTAAAATGTACTTCTATGTCTTCTGGGAAAAAAAGCTGAAGAGTATGGCAAAATATGAGAAACAGATGAAAAAAGTAATCTTTATGGTGTATAAAGACCAGGATAGGGGGATCACTGGGGGAATTATTTTATTTTATTTTATTTTTTATATGCAAAGGAGGTGAGCAGTACAGGGTGCCATGGAGCTCTTCACCTGTGGTACCATTTTACCTAAAGCCAGCCCTGTACATAAAGTTATTGTAATGTTACCTCTTTGTAACCAAATATCAGTCACTGCGAATGTCCCCCTGAGAGATGGGTCAACTTGGCAAGGTAAAAAGGCCTGTTATAATGTAAGAACACTGTAACTACAGTTTCATCTGTCTATACTACTCCTAAAACTTTGTAGCATGAACTGAAGGATTGCACAGCAGGGGAAGCATGACAGGGTGATTCACTGGAAGTATCCAGGGGGTCCCCAACTTGGATACTTGATGGGGACCTCCAAAATGTGAAGACCAACCCTGACTATAAATATGGGGGACATATAGTAATTTCACAATTGCAGTATTTTCTCATATTACCTCTACTCTTGGGAAAGCAATTTTGGAATTAGTGCATATATATTTAGCATGGGTATAGGCATAAAGCTGTAACAGTGGTTTTCAGAATTTGCGGTTTTCAGCTTTCACCTTACTTTTTGAAGTGTCAGGATTCTTAGTCTCTTGTCTTACACCTCCAGTAAGGGACCAGGAATATGTGTTCACTTACCTCAATTATGTTTTTGTATTTTGTTCATTGTAAAAGCTTTGAGAGATGAAGGGTCTCCTTTTTTCATTAACATTTCTACCACCTACCATCTCCCAGTAGCAGAATTATCTTTTTTTAAATACATTTCAGACTGCTGAGGTATGTTAGTCATTAAGCCAAATGGTAAAATATTATTTATTTGCTTGAAAATGAGTATTAGCTACACAAGAATGTGAGCACGGTTATGGAACTGTATAGGTTCTAATTAAAATTATACAAAAGGTGAACTACTTATTTCATTAATATTTAATTGTACTGAATATTATTCTCTAGATATGCCTAATCAACTCAAAGTACCAGATCTATGACCAATTAAAACAGAAAAAGACTCTGAATAATAGACAAATTGGCTTCAGGCTGTTATGCTTTATAGCTCCACTGTTAGGATTTGTAGAAAGAAAAAATATATGGTTTTGATCAGGCAAAGCATTTTACATAATTAATTACACCAACTTAATTAACAAACTTCAGAATATGATAGGGTATATAAATGGTTTTATTAATTACTAGTCCTCCTTGCTAACAGACTCCATAAAAATCAACATTCTGAAGACAGAAAATACTGTTTAATTGTGGATGGCATTGATTCACCAGTCTTCAAAACCGGAAACATATATGTTGACATGGGTCTAGGGTGACTGTGCAAGGGTCGCCTGTGTGAATGACACTGAATGAGATTTGCATTTGGAATGACAAATTTCTCTTTTCAGGAGAAAAGCCCCCCACTCCCCATGCAGATGACTATACTGTTTTCAGCTCAATTAAAAGATCATCTCTGCTGTCACTGCACCTTGGCGATAAGGTGAAGTCCCCCTTGCAAAAGGAAGAAGAGCATGATTTAACCCACTGACTGAAGACTGCATGTTAAACAGCGGTTTCAGTCAATGACCGTACACCTCTTCCCTACAGACTGCTTCTCTGTTTCAGACTGTGCATTTTATGTTTAAAGAATGCATGTGGAATCCATTTAATAGCCTGCATAAAATCAGAAAACACATTTGCTTTTTTAATTCCACCGTCCTTTTTTTGTATCGGAAGATACCACTAACAGTAACTACATTGGCAGGCAGTTAGCAGTAAGTTTCTTTTTGAGGCTCACTGACAACACAAATGCTATATTTTATTTACAGTATTAAGCAAGTAGTCCATCTGTGGGGGGAAATTAATAACAGGCAAGCAGAAAGTGAAAATAGAAGTAATGACAATTTACTATTTTAATCTTTTTATATTATACAGCCTTAGGTTTCAAACTTCACATGAAAACAGTAATTGTTCTATGATGGATTCTTTATAATACAGACTTGTATCTGAGAATTAGGAGGTGAGTGAATGTTACACAAACTGAAATGCATTTATCTATCTCAGATTTCACATTGTCTCATCTGATTTTTCTTGGCTTTTATTATTGCAGTCCAATACACTGAAGCATTCAATGAGTCATGCAGCTTTGCTTTTGCTACAATGCAATCCAAAAATGCAACATTGAGAAAACATAGACAGGGGGGAAGGCATTGTTCAGTACTTAACGGGGTTTGCACAAAACATTATGCTGCTGTCCATATAACGGGATTGCTTTGCATATTAAGTACATGTCCACATTAGCAAAAATGTGCAGCTTCACATGGCTGAAATCTAGCTTTTTTTAAGCATACATTTGTGTGCAGCAACTATAAAGGCTGTCTAAGTGACATGCCCCCCAAAAAAACAGGTATATACATTTTTCCTTTTTGTTTATTCTTTCTTTGGTAATTAGGTAGATCCTATTAAATCTGATGCCTGTTTTCAGAAATTGTTTGCAGTACTAGGGAGGCTAGTCAGTTTGGAGTAAAACGGTGTGCAACGGGAGTATGAGAGATCCTGCCTACTTTGTAAAGAAGTAAACTATTGGCACATTACTCAAAACTTGTTCATATTGAGACTATACTAAATCTTGACTGTATTAGTGAAGAAAAGATCACATTCTAGAATATTTGTCACAGCTTTGTTTGCAAACTATCATCATTTTTTGCCATGCTGTTAGGAGTAAATAATATAAGTAGATGTACTGTTCATATTTCATTCATAGTGTATCTCATTTGAAGTGTGCTGTCTGTGAATGACGTTGAAAAAAGTCCAGGGAAATAACCTCTTCAGTGAACACCTTGAAAACACAATCATTCAAAACTTCTCCCTCACTTCATGCCTGAGGCAAGCTTATTCTTTGAAATGCATCACTTTCTCAGCTACCCTTGAAATAGGCACTTTCTTTTAAAAAGTTAAAAGAAGTAAATGTATTATTGATTACCCACAATCCAAAATGCAGTAGCATCCCAAGCAGGGCCGTGTTCCGGTTGTGGAAATGATTTAATTTATTTTCTTAAAATGTCAGAGCTTTTCACTTTGGGTTAGTGATTCTTATAAAAATGCAGATCCAGTGCCCTGAGTCACGCTGCTAGTTTTATAAGCAGACTTTCTATGCAGAATATAAGAGGTGAGGTCTGATCACTCCTGGTGTTTCTAACAGGCTTATTTTTTCTG
Organism: Protopterus annectens; assembly: GCF_019279795.1. Classification (NCBI taxonomy): domain Eukaryota; kingdom Metazoa; phylum Chordata; order Ceratodontiformes; family Protopteridae; genus Protopterus; species Protopterus annectens. The sequence goes on from NC_056748.1 coordinate 699,740,878, forward strand.
AGACTGCTGGGAACAGAGGTTGTGCTTTTTAATACTATATGACCAATTGCCCAGAAATTTTTTTTTTTAAGTGAAAATGCTATTTTGTTTTAAGTTTAGTATGTGCACAGGTTCAATACAGTGGCATCTTCAGAAGAGATGTTTTACCAAAATAAATACGCAGTTTAAAAACTTTACTTGTGGACAAAGACTGAGCTTTCAAGCTTCAGTTGTCTGAAGTTCAACCCACCAGTGATCTGAGTCCCTCCATAGGAAGTCACTGCTGATGAGTTGTGCCAGCAGTGATGCTCTTTGGGGGATCTTTCTCCTCCTTCCTAAAGTTGGTGCAACCAAGGAGTTGGTATATATATATATATATATATATATATATATATATATATATATATATATATATATATATATAATGTTTTGGGGGGGTGTTTGTGTCTGTGGTACATTTGCTTTTGTCCACTCATAATTGAAGTGTTTAAAAAATACATGCTAATGTCTGTGTAGGCTGGTCTTATGGAACAAAGCAGTAGTGAGACTGCTAGTGAAAGTTAGTGAATCTGCATCTTAATGAAACAGTTCATATCATGGATCTCATCTCAAACCAACATTCCTGAACAAAATGGAGTAGGTTCTCTAGCTGATTTGCATTTTTCAGATAATTTGTATACTACCACTGCTTGTATTCTGACTTTATTTTGTGCTTCCCTGTGAAAAGTATGCAGTCACTTATTTGACACGTGTTGCTCTCCTTACCAAACCCCGTAAGTGGATACAACTATTTTGTCTTTTTTCTCGCTCACCTTGTCTTCATACAAGAGATCAGCTTGAAACATGTCATTTATGATGCTGCTGTGTTCCTTTTCCATACTGCCATGCCTCTTGTTTCAGACAAACTTATCAGTTTACATAATGCCTTCATACTGGAATTGGGAAGGGGGATAAAACCATTACATGCAGCTTTGACTTTGACTTGACTTTGAGCCACATTCAGAAAGGTTACTTTGTGGTGCATCTCCAAGGTGGACTGTGTCAGTGGCTAACCACAAATGTTAATGAGGTATTCCCAGGGAGAAACCTATTCTAATTCTCCATGGGCTCTCCCTCCAGAAATGCCTGTGTTAAGGTATTTATGTAGATCTTTGCATTTCATATTTCTATAATTTACAAGTTTGTTTTTCTTAGAATTAAATCTAGTTATTGGTAATACAAATGAGTTAGATAGATTTTTTTAGTAGTTTGAACTGTGACTACATGTCTGAGTGCATGTAGAGGTATGAGTTTTGTAAGGTGAGAGTGTGTGTGTGTGTGTGTGTGTGTGTGTGTGTGTGTGTGTGTGTGTGTGTGTGTGAGGACTCAATGGGAAGCTAGTTAGAGGATAGGTAGGGTAGGTATATGTGTATGTGTGTGTGGTGTAGTGTAGTGTGGGTTTAGGTTTAACAATCGAACGGAACGTTCATCGAATGGCCATTTATCATACATAGACTATCAAAAGTTCCTTACATTGAAAGGCCAAAGGATCGTAAACAAGTTCATTGAACGATCATAGCTGGAAAACATAAAGGAAACAGAATGTAGTACATACTTATCAGTAATGTGGGGATAAGGAAACTTGTCCTTTCCTCACTGGAGGAGGACTTAATGAACATCGGACCCTTCTTATGTGGGGAGCTGTGACCCCCACAACCTCCAATAATTATATATACCAACTCCGGGATCACACTAAAGTGGGGAAAGGGCAGGTTTCCTTATCCCTCATTTATGGATAAGTATGTTCTAGGTCTTGTTTCCTTTATGTTGGTCAACTATGATCATTCATTGAACTTATTTACGATCATTTGGCCTTTTGATGTAAGGAAGTTTCAATGGTCTATGTATGATGGATGGCTGTTCGATGAACCCTCCCTTCGATTGTTAAACATAGACCCGTGTATGAATGTGTGTAGGAGCTGACAAGCAAATAATGTAATATTGGTGGAATACTAGACACCAAGATATGTAAAGGTATGAATAGCTCATAATTCTAATTTAACTGTTTGTTTGTATGATTGTTTGTTTCTTCATTGAGTGAGTAAGAAGGACATAGCCCAATGTCATTTTGAGAAGTTTTAGGTCTTTACTAAGGAACACCAGAGGACCAGGGAATATTCATGAACAAATTTCTTGGCTGGGGTCCATTCACTAACTAATAAGTGGGATAAGCTGAGAAATGGGATTGTTTATTTGGGTATTGCGCTTCATTCTTATTTAGCTGCAAGTGCTGTGAGATTGCTGCTGGTGTGTCATTGCATTGCGTTTTTTGATCCACTCACTGAGTCCATGTTGTGCATTTAACTTGGTGTTTTTTAAGCTGCCTGCCCTTACTATAATTTGACTTTAGACCTTCCTCCCAGTCTCATCTCATCTGTCATTATACTGGGAAGCCTGATGCCGTGCAATAGTTTTTAAGTTACTTTTTTAAGTATTAAGTACATATGGGAATGTTCTTGTTTTCTTAATTACTAACAGCCAACTAGTAATATATCCAGCATAATGTGACATAGGTTCATAGGTTGGTACTAGGCTATCAGCCCTAGGGCCTATACAAGCCTAGCCATAACAATTCCCATTAACAATGAATTTTCTTGTCTCCAACCATGGCATTTCATATTCTACTTCTCGATAGCTTGTACGTCTTTTAGTTATGAAAATATGAACATAAATATGAAAATAGGACGAATAAGTGACTAAGAGTAATTAATTTCTGCAGGACATCACAGAGTATCAGTCTTAGTGTAATTTTGTTAATAATTCCTTACCCTTTCTAATACTGCCTATTATTAGCTGGTAAGTCACTTTGTTAAAGAAGTGAGACCCAAAAAATGTATGGATGCCATAATGAGCTGTAGGTGTTAACTGGAAGTGTACTAAAAGGTGCTATAGGCTTGAATGAATTAACCTGATCAACTTATTCAAGAAGGTTACTGAAGCAATGGATGAGGGCAAATCAATGCACACCATATGTGTGGTACATATACACTTTGTAAAGACATCTGACACCATCCTACATTCAAGTATTGTAGATAAACTCTCATACGTACCTATGTAACTCATTGATAGCAAATTGGCTCACAAAAAAACCATGGGAAATTAGGGTGAGAAGCTCTACGTTGTCCAAATGACCTGTCACTAGTGGTGTACCACAAGCTTCAGTCCTTGGACCACTCCTCTTTGGCATTTGGTTCTTAGAGGTTAAAGCAAATGTTAAAAGCTTATGGCTGATCATGTATACAGTCGATTGTATACTAGGTGGCATCATAAATCCCCCAGAGGACACCAAAATCCTCCAAGAGGACCTTTCCCAAGTAAATAGTCTCAAAAGTATGGACTAACACTAAATGTCAGGAAATGTATAATCATATTATTTGGCAAGCATGACTTCCCTTGTAACTTTCACATTGATAATACACCACTGAAAGTTGATCCCATAGTCAGGAATCTGGGAACCTATGATGACAAAGAAATGTCTATTGATTAGCACATGCCATCAGTTCTAAGTAAGTCCATTTTCATTGCACAGCTTATATCTAAAGGTATGGCATCCAGGTCCAGGGAAGAAATCATTCCACTGAACTTGGCTCAATCAATGAATATAATGCCCCATTTGGTATGTACCCATGCAAACACTTAACACAGCTCAAGTGAAGACAATGCTACCACCCCCCCCCAAAAAAAAAAAAAAAAAAAAATCAAAGGCCTAAATCTGAAAAACTATGCATGCCTTCAAAGAACCTTGTTCCTGTTCTTGGGTATCATACAAGCTATAAAGTGGCAACTTCTGCCTCACTTATAGGGCCTCAACAGACTCTATCATATCAAACCTTTTTCAGATCTACAATTCTAATAGTGGCATAAACACCCACTCAAGGGAGCTCAATAAATAGAACACGTCTGGGGGATTTGTATGTATATAACAGATAATGTGTCTAATATGGAAGTTTCTTGTATAACATATAAAGTGAAGTACTGCTGTTATTTTATTCAAATGTAATTTCAACAAATGAATAGGAAAGTGCAAATTCACCCCTGGTTTAGCAGCCATGTCCCTCATGGATAAAGATGACAGGCAAATGTCCCAACAAATCCTTGTACTGCCTGCCTCTGAATTATTCATTTGCAAAATATATAGTCTAAAAAATACAATGGGTTTGAAAAGCTAAGCGTTTTATAATCCTTACAGATCAATGGCCTAGTAAGTACCTATGAATCTATAAAGCAGTAGTACATGACAAGTGAGAAGAGGAATATAATAGGATTACCTATGATAATAATACCATATCAGCAGGGTAGAGTTCAGTGTTGCACTTGCAGGGTTATCTGAGCATATAAAAATAGCAATTAGGGCTACACGCAATGGGAGGGCTTCATGTACAAAGTGTTATATCTACTGCAGAGGTTCATATACAAAGAGTTAGTGCTATTGGAGATCTCTATGCACAAAAGGTTATCTCTACTGAACAGGCTCATGTACAAGGGGTTATCTCCATAGAGGAGGTCCATGCACCAAGAGGTATCTCGCTGGTGAAGTCCGTGTGCAAAGTATTTTCCCTGTAAGAGATGTTTATGCACAAAGGGTTATCTCTGTAGGAGAGGTCCATGTACAAAGGGTTTACCCTGTAAGAGACGGTCATCTACAAAGGGTTATCTCTGTGGGAGATGTCCATGTACATAGGGTTTTCCCTTTACAACAGGTTAATGTACAAAAAGGTATCTCATTGGAAAAGTTCATGTACAAAGGGTTATCTGTACAGGAAAAGTTCATATACAAAGGGTTACTTGTAAAAGAGGGGTTTGTGTTCAAAAAACACCAAAAACCTGGCATGGCCTACCTCTCAAAACATATCTCACCACACAAACTAAAGCTACACTGGCAAGTGCACACCAACTTCCTTCCTGTTATACCCTGCACTTATCCTTACTAACCTACAAACATCTCTCCAATCTAAATTTGAATGGTGTTATAAAACAATCGCTAGATTTGCAGCTAACCAACCATATAATCGAAATGACTGTGACACTCTCATATCATTAAACTGAAATACCAAAATACCACAAATATACTAAACTTTTTCAAGCCCATAAAATGATATATTACTCATCATTGTGCTCGGCTACCAGCTCCATTCTCACTCAGTACTTAACTAACCATAAATTACATTCCTCTGAACAGCAACAAATGTCTGTTTATAAACCCAATAAATGTATGGGACATGTATATACTTAAATACTGTTGTCCAAAATCACAAAAGGCACCACAGTAAAGAGTAGAAACTCACTTTATAACAAAAGAAGTTAAGCGCTTTAGCCCGGGACTCTCCCAGACTTCCTCAGAACAATACAGTGACAAATTACATGTAACTTTTATACCCCTGCCAACCAATCAAAATTACTAAAAAATGGTCTTTACATCCATTGGTTTAAAAAATCTCCCTCAGTAAAAACTTTCACAACACTAAAAACATACAATTTCTATTGTCAAAATAATATAAAAGTATAACGTTTGTTCTTAATTTAAAAAATGGTGCAAATATATTAAATATTTCCGATGTCTAAATTGTTCAGAAAAGTTCAAACAAGTTTATATATTTGTTTGTTATTTACTTTTCCTTAGGTAGCCTTATAACTTGGCTGCCCTTGTCTTAAGAACACTGTTGATACTTATGTTCTCATTTAAACCAGGGGTTTGAGCTGCATCCAGCTTAATTTGCCAGAACAATTCCTTGCACTTCTGTTTTACTGTATATCTGTGTAATCTGTGCAACTGTTTTTTTAGTCTCCTTTTTTGTCTGTTAGTGCTGAATATCTGTTACTGTTTGTGACCTTTTGAGCTTGTAGGGAAATCATTTGTCCAGCGAGGCCTAGCTGTTTTCTTTGTGGCAGAAAGAATCTGTTGTGGTGGTCCTAAGTCTAGGGGCTTTGAGTTGCCTGCCTCTAGTATAAAGTTGATACTGGAAACTCCCCCCAGTCACATTACATCAGCTCATTCTACTGTTTATAGCGAGACCTTATTAAAGGCCCACCCCTTTAACTTCTGAACCTTGGATTATCTCATTATCTTCTGTCGCTTCACATTCTACTAAGAAAAAAAAAACAAAAAAACCCAAACCAAAACAGTACCTCTTTCTTCTTCAGTTTGCTGTTTGCGCATAGGAGTTCAACTGCATTTAGTTTGCCATGTTTTTAACGCTGCCTTACTTGTGCTGTCTGTTACTGTTGTGACTTGTGAGCTACTGTTTCAAAGCAATCGACTAACTATATTTCATTGCTATCTACTGCAATTCATTACTATTTAACTGCATTTTGTTGCTGTTTTACTGTATTTTTCATACTGTGAGTTCTATTCTTTTGACTATAAGTGATTAATCTGTGCTTCATTGGGAGTTTTTTTTACTGAGTTCTTAACCTTAAAATTGAGTTGCATAGTCTAAATACAGGTTTGCGGCTTCCAAAGCTTCAGCTGCATGGTTTTTAACCTTTTTTGAAGTATTCCAGCTACACGTTTTCCCTTAGTAGCACTTGTGTTATCATCTAGTAGTACTACTCATAGACCTTCCTCCCTTTACCCTCTTAGCTCTTTCAGTTTCTGCAAAATATGGATGGCCAGTTTCCTATGTTTTCTCGTGCCAGTCTGGTCAATATGGGCATCCTGAGACTGTGAAGCAACTGCCTCATATACACAGACAACTCTCTACTACCAGCACCTAGGAATACAATTTGTGAGAGATGCAAACACATCAAGCACCTAGTGTCATTGCTCTCTCCCCCACAAACCAGTATATCTGGCATTGAGAAGGTTAGCAACATCAACACTACACCTCAAACACCACCAACACCTACACAACACACTTCCACATATGTGGAGGACCTCAACAGAAGCATACCCAAACAAAAGAGACCTCTGAGGCATAAATGCATGCAAACTCTACTGCCCACCACACCACACATACTCCACACATCTGTGCTTCACAGCCAATAAGGCCTAAACATAAACCCAACATATTAGTCATAGAAGACTCCATTGTGAGACACACAGATGTGCCTCTCACCAAGCTAGATAAAGAGAAAGTCACGGTTAGTTGTTTTTCAGGTGCCAGAATCCGCTATATCACCAATGCACTTAAGTCTCTCAACAGGTACTGTTATGACTCTGTTATAGTCCATGTTGGAGTGAATGACTTCAGACATACCTCCCTGGACTATATGAAGAGAGACATGATCGAGCTCACTGAGTATGTGTCCCATCCAGGTATGTCCCTAGCCTTAAGCAGCATTCTACCATCACCCAGAATGATGCCTCAATACAAACAGAAAAATGATTGACTTTAACAACTGGCTTAGTTTCTGGTGTCATTCAAATGGAATCCAGTACTTGACAGCCTGGGAATGACATGATTGACAAGCCACAATGCTTTGCCAGAGATGGCCTGCATCTGTCTCCCTTGGGCTTCAGGCTCCTGGCAAAGGCTCCGGCCTCCCCCATAGTACCTTTTTTTAGGCAATGCCATGAGGTCAAAACTACCAGCATAAAAATTTCATCAAAATGTAAACTAAAGGTTATGCTGCTAAACGCTAGGAGTCTAAACATGAAACTGCACTCATTTCAAGCATTCTTAACCCTGGAAGAAGCTGACATTTATGCAGTCACAGAAACCTGGTTCAAAGCTGTGGAGAGCACCCCAGCCATACCAGATTACTCATCCTATCATTTATTCAGACTCCAAGCCGTGGGCAGCTAAACAAAAGGAGGTGGAGTTGCAATATATATAAAAGACATACACATGTCTAGGCTGGTCAAACATTATGATGCATAGGAAATACTCCAGGTGCAGTTAACAATTGACAAGACCCCTATTCAAATCATACCGAGCTACAGGCCTCCAACTCTGACTCAAGATGCCCACTCCATCTATCTGGACCTGTTCGAATCTATCAAGATTCAACCCTTTACCCTGATCCTGGGTGATTAAATATCCAACCATAGACTGGAAGAAATACTCATGCCAAAACACAAATCCACAGATAATCCTTGATTTCCTCAATGCAAATGCCTTGGACCAGTTGGCTGACACCCCCAAAAGAGGTAAAAATATATTGGACTTGGTACTAAACAGCATGAGTAACCACTGCAGCATCTCTACAGTGTCATCATCCCTGGTAAGTTCTGGCCACAAAGCAGTCACTTTCGAAGTCATCATCTCCCCTGACCCCCCCCCCCCCCAGCTAGGGTCAAACAAAAAAACTTCTCCAAAGTTGATTACAACCTCCTGAGGGAAGGTATTAACAGCTTCATAGCCCCCTCCCCCTCCACAGAAACTGGCAAATATGTCCAAACTTACACCAAAGTACTAAATCCAACCAAATGGTGTCCAAGTGCAAAAATAAAACCAAATAACTGATGATAGCACAACGTTGCGAGTCCACAGAAACGATTTATTAACACAAAGTACACAAATTAGTTAAGCGCTTTCATCAAATAGTATGACTTCGTCAGAACAAATAATATAATAAACTTTAAAACTTAAATAGTACCCAGTTTGAATTCATTGGCTAAGAAACTAACAAATCATGTTTTGAACATGCCAGATCTCATGAATAATAAATAAAATACAGATATTGAATAATTAATTAATTCATCATATAATTAAATCTTAAAAATACATGTATACTGTTAAGGTATACCTATTAAATATCAAGTTTTGAAAAAGTAAAAATGCAAGTATTACATATTTAAACTGCTTCCATGTAATGAAAAAATGTTTGTATGAAAAAGAAAATTAAAAATTACTTCACTGGCTGAAAAGCCAGTGGATTATACTAACTCTGCCTTCTCTTTCAATACAGACATAATTGAAAGATACTCATTGATGCCCAGGGGGGTGGTCAGCAGCCAATCTAAGTTGCCACATCAATTCTTTTTTATGCAACCTATTTGGCCAATCACCCCTCCTCACATCCACTGTAACAAAGTCCAAGATACCAAACTTAAACCCACTGAAATTTCTACACAAAACACTGTGTTTGTCCAAAGCATTAGTATTTTTTCCACTCTTCATATCGTACAGATGCTCATATATTCTGTTCTTCAACATCCTTTCTGTCTTTCCGACATAAAATGAAGAACAAGAATTACACTTAGCAAGCTATACTAATTTACTAGAACAACAGTTACCATTTTTCAAATAAATATGACACTTGTTGGAATTATTGATAGTAATGTCATGTTCAAGCATTATATAGGAACAATAATGACATCTACCACAAGGCTTACTACCATATGAGTTTCTCTGCTTTTCATTAGAAATTCTGGTAACTTCCACCAAAGATTTAATGTTACTACCTACTTTGGTGGAAAAAATAGGTTTGTCACCAAGAATCCGAATTATTTCAGGATTGGTTCTAAAAATTAATTTTTTATTTATTTATTTATTTATTTATTTATCATTTGTTGACCGGGAATGTCCGACTAGGTTCCAGAGAGCCTGTTTTCAGCGGAGGCCCGGGGAGAAATGCTCCAGATGCATGTCTTTAACAAAGTTGTTTTCACTTGGGAATACATGGGACTAAACTGCACAACACATGCCTGCTGAAAATGAGTACTAACCCTGGTATTACCAAAATTGACAATGTCACCAGGTTTATAGTTACTACTACCCAGTAAGGGTTTGTACAAAGTACCCCATTTGTTTCCAACTTCCTCAAGTATTGGATCAATAAAATGTCCCGGGTAGCCTCTCTCAAGAAACATAGTCCTTAAATTCTGGAATTCCAGTATCACGTCTTCCTTTATGGTGGTCATTCTAGCTATCCTTACTGCCTGGCCCTTTACAATACTTCTTTTCTGATGAATAGGGTGGTGACTAGTATAATGTAAATATGCATTGCAAAAAGTGTTTTTTCGGTAGATTTTCGATTGAAAACTATTTTGTTTTTTAAAAATCTGTACATCAAGAAAATTAATTTCCTGTTGATGGTATTGAAAAGTAAATTTTAAATACCTAGTAGTCTGATTTATGTATTCCAAAAACTTTGAGATTCCTGCTACATCTCCTTTCCACACAATAAAAATATCATCCAAAAATCTACCATAGCATGCAATGCAAGATGAAAATTCCATATTAGATTGAAAAATAGACTTTTGTTCCCACCCTAAGAGCACTAAGTTGGCATACAAAGGGGCACAGGCAGTACCCATAGCAACTCCTTGCAATTGTTTGAAGTATTCACCACCAAAAAATATAAAATTATTCTCAAGAATCAAGCTCATTAATTCACATAAAAGTGACAACTCATCAGATTTTAAAGAGGAGTGGGAAAAAAGAACTTCCTCAAACAAATCTAACCCTTCCATCTTTGGAATACAAGAGAAAAGGTCTTGCACATCAATTGTAAGAAACCAACAATCAGCCAACCAAATGTCTTGCTTAATTTGACCCAAAAAGTCCCATGAATCTTTTAACAAATGTGGAAATTTATTAACAATATGTTTCAATTTTCTATCCACATAAACCGCTAGGTTATGTGACTTAGAACCTGCGGCTGCGACTATGGGTCTAAATGGTGGCTTTTTGGGGGTTTTATGCACCTTCGGAATCCCGAAAATGGTTGGTATCCTAGGAAATTTATTTAATAGAAAGTTGTATTCTTCTTTGGAAATTCTCTGATCTATCAAATATTCATATAAATAACTATCCAATCTACGGTAAGAAATATTGATTTCATTTTTAGAACACAGGGAATATCTGCCCTCCTGGAATAGTATATTCTGCATGTCATTATTATATTCTTCTACACCATAAATAACAACCCCTCCCCCTTTGTCAGGGGTCATAATTCTTTTATCGCTATTTTTTCTAATACTCTCAAGAATATTTTTTTTGTGAATATTCAAGTTATTGAAAATCTTCTTTTTTTCCCCCCAAGTCTTATATAAGTCTTCTTTAACTAATTTCTCATATGCCGCAATAAGAGGGTGCAGGGGGGATTGAACATGCTGCTTTTCTTTAATACTTTGTTTGATTCACCTTTACTTGTTTTGTCTAACAATATAAGGTTCAAGTTCAATTTCCTAAAATACAACTGCAAATCAACCATAACTGAAGCTATATCTGGCACATGAGTAGGAACAAACTTGAATCCCTTTGAAAATAAGGAAAATAGATCCTTGGTGATAGGAAAGTTAGAATAATTATAAATGTTAAAACCATCCAAACTATATTTGATATTGTCAACACTCTGAATCTGTTCTGTAACATCTACCATTGGTTGTAAGTATGATTCTGCTTCACAACCCTGCTGTAGGTCTTGTTTGCCCCTTGTCTGCATTTGGCTATTCTTTCTGAGCATCGGGGTATGGGAAAATCCTGAGTATCAACCAGACATTCAAATTCATTGTCACCATGGTTGATGTCATCTATTTCAACCTCCATGTTAAAGCTAGTTCTAAGCCTATTTTCCAGTCCTCCACGACCATGCTCCTCCTGCTGTTGCATATAAAAAAACAATTTGTCAGTTGGATAAACCTTGCCCTGCTTATATTGGAAACAAATGGGGTACTTTGTACAGACCTTTACTGGGTAGTAGTAACTATAAACCTGGTGATATTGTCAATTTTGGTAATACCAGGGTTAGTACTAATTTTCAGCAGGCATGTGTTGTGCAGTTTAGTCCCTTGTATTCCTAAGTGAAAACAACTTTGTTAAAGAACTGGAATATTTTTAAAATCAATCCTGAAATAATTCGGATTCTTGGTGACAAACCTATTTTTTCCACCAAAGTAGGTAGTAACATTAAATCTTTGGTGGAAGTTACCAGAATTTCTAATGAAAAGCAGAGAAACTCATATGGTAGTAAGCCTTGTGGTAGATGTCATTATTGTTCCTATATAATGCTTGAACATGACATTACTATCAATAATTCCAACGTGTCATATTTATTTGAAAAATGGTAACTGTCATTCTAGTAAATTAGTATATCTTGCTAAGTGTAATTCTTGTTCTTCATTTTATGTCGGAAAGACAGAAAGGATGTTGAAGAACAGAATATATGAGCATCTGTACGATATGAAGAGTGGAAAAAATACTAATGCTTTGTACAAACACAGTGTTTTGTGTAGAAATTTCAGTGGGTTTAAGTTTGGTATCTTGGACTTTGTTACAGTGGATGTGAGGGGGGGTGATTGGCAAAATAGGTTGCATAAAAAATAATTGATGTGGCAACTTAGATTGGCTGCTGACCACCCCCCGGGCATCAATGAGTATCTTTCAATTATGTCTGTATTGAAAGAGAAGGCAGAGTTAATATAATCCACTGGCTTTTCAGCCAGTGAAGTAATTTTTAATTTTCTTTTTTATACAAAATTTTTTTCATTACATGGAAGCAGTTTAAATATGTAATACTTGCATTTTTACTTTTTCAAAACTTGATATTTAATAGGTATACCATAACAGTATACATATATTTTTAAGATTTAATTATATGATGAATTAATTAATTATTCAATATCTGTATTTTATTTATTATTCATGAGATCTGGCATGTTCAAAACATGCTTTGTTAGTTTCTTAGCCAATTAATTCAAACTGGGTACTGTTTAAGTTTTAAAGTTTATTATATTATTTGTTCTGACGAAGTCATACTATTTGATGAAAGCGCTTAACTAATTTGTGTACTTTGTGTTAATAAATCGTTTCTGTGGACTCGCAACGTTGTGCTATCATCAGTTATTTACACCAAAGTACTATATGAGCATTTATATAGCTGCATGGAATCAGGAATACCAGACAGGATGAAATCCTCCTCCTCAAAGAAGAGTAAACCTATCTGGTGGACATCTACAATAAATAAACTCTATAATAAAGGGAAAAAATCGCTGTCCAGGACCAGGAAGGAGCAGGTGACTAATTGGAAGCAATCTCTCCTTAGCTCGAACAAGCAAATAAGAGCACTAGTGAAATCCTCCAAAGCAAACTTTGAGTCCAAACTGGCCACATCTACAAAATACAATCATAAGGCTTTCTTCACATATGTCCGCAATCTCAAGAGAAGCACCCAAATCTGCTCAGAACTGGTGGTCAAGGACACCATATACACAAATCCTGTAGATATAGCCAACCTGTTGGTAGACAGGTTCAGTGAAAACTTCACTCCTCTGTCCCCCCATCAGTAAAACAGGACATTCCCAGTACCTACCCCCTCTCCCCTTATCTCTAGGGAGCAGGTCATCACTGCCCTCTCAAAGGCAAAAAATACAGCCTCCATGGGACCCGATAACATCCCAGGCTGCATCCTACATGAAATTGGGTAGGAACTTGCGGCACCATTAGGCACCCTATTCAACCAAAGCCTGATTACCGGCTTCATCCCAGCTGAGTGGAGGACTGCTACTGTCATCCCTTTTCACAAAGGTGGAGCATCCACCAATCCAGGAAATTATAGATCCATCAGCCTAACTAGCCTGATCTGCAAGGCCATGGAGCGGATTATCATGGACCTCATTAACAAGGGCATTGGCAACCTCCAGACACTTGATTCCACACAGTTTGGTTTTGTCATGAGGAAGTTATGCCTGTTGAATTTGGTAGACTTCTTTGAGAGAGTCACCAAGGCCATAGAGGAGGGGAAGATGGTGCACACCACTTACCTTGACTTGGTCAAGGCCTTCGATACTATTCCCCACTCAGGTATAATAGATAAACTCTCTCATCTAGGCATCAATCCATATGTTACCAGATGGGTAACAAACTGGCGCACTGATAGAACCCACCTAGTCAAAATAGGGGAAGCCACCTCAAGTAGTAGACCCGTAACAAGCTGTGTACCCCAGGGATCAGTCTTTGGGCCTCTGCTGTTTGGGATATACTTCTCAGAGGTGCAGACCAAGTCTAGTAGGCTATGGCTGTCCACGTTTGCAGATGACTGCAAGCTGGGTGTTGTCATCAATTCCCCTAGTGATGTGGACATCCTCCAAGAGGGTCTCACCCAAACAAATGACTGGTGCCAGAAAAATGGCCTCAAACTGAATGCCAAAAATTGCACCATCATCCCTTTTGGGGAGAATGATGTCCCCACAAATTATCACATTGAGAATAAGGGTTTGAGTCTCACAAGGGGTAATTGGCTAGGCTTAAAATGGCTCAAAAGGGTTGTTAGCCTAGTACTAATCTATGAATCTATGAACCTAGGCATTAAGCACGCAATCAGTCGTGAGGGACTTGGGAACCGAGGCTGATAGCAAACTGACTTTTGCCCACCATATTGCCTCCATTGTACGGAAAGATTTTGACATGGTACACCTCATTAGTAAGGGTATCTCATCCAGGGACAAGGTGGTCATAACATCCCTGCATTCTTCCCTTATAAGACCAATTATTGAATACAATACCCCTTTCGGCATGTACCTCACAAAGCACATGCAGCAGCTGGAGAGACCACAGAGATTCCTCACCCAGAGAATCCATCTACCCTATGCAGATATGTACCTCTACTCAGTCTCCTACAGACTCCACAGAGGTGACCTCTGTCTGGCATACAAAGCAATCTCAGACCCCTCCCTGATGGGACTGCTGCATATCCGCAAGTCAAGCTCCACTCAAGTAATCCACACATGAGACCTCAACCTGGTCTGGGACATCAATAGGACTTGTTGGCAGGACAGATTTGTGTGCTAGAAACTCCCCCTTTGTGGAATAGACTCCCTCTCCACATAAAGCAGAGTACCTCATTAAACCTTTTAAAGCGCATCCTAGATAACTGGATGGGGAACAGAAAATACACCCCTGTGATTCCACCTATGTCCCTGCTGTACAGTGGCATAGGGTGATGACTTGTTGGAACATGGGCTAAATTCTTGGCTAGGTTTGTAAGGTCCTCAGGGCCAATAACCTAGTAACTTCCTATTCTCCTACCACTGCCAGCCAACAAGTTAAAGGGCTCTAATAATGTAAATGGGGCATCCTCCCCCAACAGGGTGAAACATGGTGCTGATGGCAAAACAGGCCAGATTACTAAAAAAAGAAGTTACGTACTCACCATAACATTCCATCTGTGTTGTCAATCTTTATTTTCCTTGACAGATGGGACTCCATTCTGAGTCTCGGAACTGACTCGGACGTTACAACAGCACGTGTGAGCCAAAAAAGTCCTGACTGCCTCTCTCTAAATTACCTCAGATTGAGTTTGCAGCTATAACACATTAGGTAATGGTAATAGTATAACCATTGAAGAGGCTATGTCTAAGGTCATACATGAGGACACAAATAGCCATGACTATGGGCAGTTCCTCAAGGAGTTTATAGGAGGGGGAAAGAGGGTGGGGTGTCAAGGATAAATGAAAATCGACAACACAAGTAGAACTTTATGGTGAGTACATAACTTCATCTGATGTTGTCAATCTTCATTTATCCTTGACAGAAGAGACAGAGTTCCCAGCTACCTCGATTCTTGGGAGGGCTTATGGAAGGATATTTCTGAGCACCATAGAACCAAATGACACGCTTCGCTTGGAGACCAGATCCACTTTATAATGAGTAATAAAAGTATGAGGAGAAGCCCACGTCACTGCTGTACAAATGTTGTCCGTGGAAGCTTTGGAGTGAAAAACAGCAGACATGGCTACAGCTCTTGTGGAGTAAGCTGTAACTGGAGCTGTGAATATGAGATTTTTCCTGTTGTAGACAAAGATAATGCAATTTCTTAACCACTTAGATAATGTAACCTTAAAAACTGATTTAACCATGGAAGGACCTGAAAAGGAAAAAAATACTGTTCTGACTTCTTGAAATCTGTAATTCTGTCAAGGTAAAAATGCAATTGTCTGTGGACATCCAATAGATGTAAGCAGTATTCTCCTTTGTTTAAAAAATTAGGGAAGAACACTGGCAATTCAATGGATTGATTAATGTTAGTCTCAGATACGACCTTTGGACGAAAGTATGAATTGGTTCTCAGTGCCACCCTATCCTCATGAAAAATCAAGTATGGAAGTTTTGAAGATAATGCATGAATCTCTGAAATCCTCCTAGTGGATGTAATAGATATTAAGAAAATGGCCTTCCATGAAAGAAGCTTCAAATCACAGGTAGCAGCAGGCTCAAAGGGGAATTAGATCAAGGATTGCAAAACCACATTAAGATCCTAGGGAATGAGACTCTCCCTATAAGGAGGCTTTAACCTTAAATTTCTCTTTATAAAGACCTTGTACTACCTATGTGAAATTAAAGATTGTCCTTCAAAACCATTATGAAAATTAGAAATGGCAGCAAGCTGAACTCTGATGGTAGAAGAAGAAGCTCCTTGTTGAAAAGCGTTGGGAAAAATGTCAAAATATGTTCAACTGAAGCTGAGAAAAGATCAAGTTTATCGCATGCCCATAAAGAAAATCTTTTCCATTTGTTGAGCTAAAGCCTCCTTGTGGAAGGTATATGGGAAGCTAGCAAAATGGGAAGCTAGCAAAATGTTTTGAACAGGGAAAGATAAGTTATTTCACCTGGCAATCAATGGAACTGGAGCAACTAAGTTGTAAGCCTGAGATTTGTCAGACTGGGATGAACTAATCCCTGGGCATGGAAGAAGAGATCTGGACCTGGGTCCAGAGTCTATGGCCGTTGAAGAAGGCATGGCCAAAGAAAGGGGGAACCAAACTTATCAAGGCAAAATGGGGCAATGAGAATCACTTTGCTCTTCAACCTTATGGCCTTCTTTAAGGAAAGGGGTATTAGAGGAATGGGGGAAAGGCATAGAGTAGTCCCAAGGGCCTATCGTGAAGGAGTGCATCTCTTGGGGACTCCCGCTAAGGGGGGATTAGGTTGAAGTAGTTGAGGCACTTGTTGTTCTGGGGGGATCCAAACAGGTCGCAGCAAGGCTGGCCTCAGTCAGAAAATCTTCTTCACCACTGTGGGATTGAGAGACCACTCGTGAGGCAGGAGGATGCATCTGCTCAAATTGTCGGCTATCACTTTCAAGCTCCCTAGGATGTGAATTGCTATCAGAAAGCAGTTTGAAGAGATTGTCCATTGCCACACTCTGAAGGCTTCTCGACAATGGGGGTGAGACTTGATTCCACCTTGCTTGTTGACGTACCAGACTACCGACATGTTTTCTGACTGAATTGCAATTGTTCCTAGAGGGAGGACAGTTTGAAAAGCTTGCAATACTAACAGCACTACTCTCAGTTCCGGAACACTGATATGCAGATTGGCCTCTAGGAGGACCAAGTGCCTTGGACATTCCTGACCTGAAAATGCCCCCCACCCTATCTGGGAGGCATTCGTGGTCACTATGGCCTGGGGAAGAGGGGAAACAAACAGTCGGCTCAAAAGAATTTCCTTGGATTTCATCCACCAAGATAAATCCTTCTTGCAATGATTGGTAATTTGGATGCAATGAGGATTAATGAGGATGGACCATTGGGAGGATAGAAGCCACTGTAGGATCTTCATGTGGAATCTTGCTAGAGGTACTAAAGTGATGGCTGCATCAATTGATCCTAGTGCATGTAGAACTAGTAATGTGAAAATATTGTCACTGGAAAGAATCATGTCTACTTGTGATCTTATTTTCTGCAGTCTGTGAATAGGAAGGGAGGTTATGCAAGAGGGCACATTCAGGTTGGCTCCTATGAATTCCAATTGTTGGGTGGGATTTAGTTGAGATTTGGCAAGATTCATAATTATCCCTAGATGAGAGCAAGTATTGTACGATGGAATTTCTTGTCTGTTCGAATAGATACCTGGTGGGGGCGGTAAGGAGCCAGTCATCCATATATGGTAACACCCAGAATCCGTGCAGTCCCAGGTGAACTGCTACAGCTGCCATACATTTGGTGAACACCCAGGGGGCTGTGGTGAGATTGAAGAGCAGGGCTTAGAACTGACAATGACTGGCTCCCAGCCAGAAAGGGAGGAATCTCCTGGAGCACTTGTCCATTTTTATGTGGTAATATGCATCCTGGTGTCTACAGAGCACATCCAATCATCTTTCCCTAAGAAGGGAAGAATAGACTGAAACATGACCATCCAGAATTTCGTCTGCTGCACAAAATGATTCAGAGCGCTGCGATCCATAATTGGTTTCCAGTCCCCTGTCTTTTTTGGCAGCAAAAAGAACCTGAGTAGAATCCAGATCCTATCTGGTCTGGTGAGACTTCTTGGATGACTCTTTTTCTAGCAGCTTTTGAATTTCCAGAACTGCCTTATCCCTGTGATTAGGTGGAACATCAGAGATCCTTCTTCCTGGTTTTGTGGTCAGTTCAAAAGGAATATGGTAACCTCTGGTAATGATCCTTGGCACCCAAGCATCTGTGGTTATCTTTTGCCAGGCCAGTGGGTGCAAGGATCATCTTCCCCTGACTGCTTTCAGAGGAAAGCAATCAGGACTCTCTTCAGAAGAGCTGGTAGGGTTTCCCTGAGAAGAAATCTCTGGAACCTTGATTTTGCAGGTAACCTCTGCTGCGTGGTTGGTGTCGTCCATTATAGCTCCTCCCTCTTCCCTGAGGGGAGTCATTACCACTTGTGTCCTGGAAAGACCCTTGTGTTTTCTTGAACCACATTTTCCTGCTTCTCTGGTTCCTGGAATAGGAGCATTGGGGAACAGCAAAATGTATGCCCACAGCAGAAAGGGTGTTTCCATGTTTTTCATACCTGGCTAAGGTATCTTTAACTTTAGGGCCAAAAAGGGAAGATCCGTCAAATGGAGCATTGACGAACAAAGACTTGAATGGCTCTGCAAACTTGTGCAGGCACATCCAGGCATGCCTCCTTATGGCTACGCTTCCCTTCGACTACATGTGCAATAAGCCTCATGGGCAAGTTAGAGATAGACTCCAGGGTGGAAAGTTGGGAGCTTACTTTATCCTGAATCTCATCATACACAGCTCATGCAAGGGTACCTGAGATCTCCTTGATCAGCAGTGGACCTTTCTTCCACCAGTTCCTTCTTGGTAGCTGCTGCAACCACCATTGTATCTACTATTAAATTTTTGCCCAATGCTGATGGCCTTCCAGAGCTGAAAGTATTTTATCTAGTCTTCTGAGGATAGGTTCTGTGGAATCAGGGGCCTTCCATGCCTGCTGTATGATCAGTTTGATAAGATTATCAGCTGGAGGGATCACCCAAGAGGTATATTTGCGAGCACCGAACACTTGCAGGTATACACACTCCACTGAGGATGGGTCTTGGGGCTTCCAGCCACCCCCCTGCTTTAATATTTTGAGAATGTTTCCAAAGGAGATGACTTCTGGGGGTGACCAGGGGGAACCCTCCCCATCATTGGACTCCGTGTCTTCTGTGAGTGATTCCTTTGAGGAATCAAGGTGTTTTCTCTTACATGATCTCTTCCAAGGCACATCTTCAGTGGGAGGAAATGGAAGAGGTAGGGTTCTCTGCAGGGGTGTCCTGCAGTGTTGTTGCTCACTGTCTGGGTGTGGAGGTTGGTGGAAGCTCTGGACAATATGGGATCCCAGGGAAAAGCTCTGATGGGGGAGAAACGAGCTAGGAGCCTGCAGAGGCCAAGAGCCTCTCCAAAACTTGAAAGGCAGGTCCCCCCTGAAGAGGGATGGGAGCCAAAAACTGGGAAGCACAACTTAAGAACCATGGTCCCAACCTGCTCCGAGGAAACTGCCATCAGTTTCAGAGCCGAGAAGAAGACCACAAATGGAATCATGGAGCTATGACCCTGGAAGTCCATTGGTTCAGAAGCAACTGACAAACTCAGGGAGGAGACTGGAGCCAAAGACATGAGAGCTGTTTGCACCAGGGCAGCCAGAATTGGGGAAGTTGGTGCTGAGGTCTCTAAAGCCACAGTGGTTAGAGGAGGAATGTTTGGTGGATCCTTGGAGAAACACACCTATCTCCATCAGGGAGTGAAGCCTGGAAAGAAGTGGACAGGCCCCTTGCCACGAGGAGCTTATCCACCAGCCTCACAACATTGACTTCCATCAGACTCCCAGAGGACTGTACTAACAAGGGTGAAGGAGATTCTGGCCTTTCCAAAAACAGACTTGATAGTTGCCCCACAAAAGGGTCTAATGAAGGAGAGCATCTGGTTTTGGGAACTGAACAAAACTGTGGTTCCTGGGATATAGGCACCGGGGAGAGAACTGGTTCTGAAAATACTGTCGGCACTGTGACTGGCACCAAAGAAGGAGAAGCACTTTCAAGGGTCGGCACCAAGGTAGATGGAGTCAAATGTGGAGGTGTCAAGGTAGTCACTACCACCAGAGCTGATGGAGATGGTTACGTAGATTTTCTCAGATCCACCTTTGGTTCCAGAGAAGCTGTGTGAAATGAAGGTTTCAACATCTTATGAGTAGGAGCTGAGGGTGATGTCAGCACCAAGTGACTTCTCTTTTTTGAAGAAGACGAGGAAGATGAAGGAGAAGACCCCTTGGATTTAGCACCTCCAGGCTGACCAGACAAGGCCTCTTCAAAAGAAGTTTTCAATAAACCTTTTAAAATAAGTTTATTCTTGTTCACAACTAGGGTGCGGTGGCTAAAGGCTTGAAAAATGTCGCACTGCTGTTCTAAGTGCACCAGGCTGAAGCAATACACACAAGAGGTATGACTATCAGAGTTTGGCATTTTTCTGCCACAACCAGAACAGGATTTAAAGCTAGCAGTTCCCTTGTTTTTATTTGCCATATTGAAAGACAAGGATCAACGTCAGATACACCCATGCCAAAAACTCTCTCACACACACACACACACACACACACGCACGCACGCACGCATACACACACACACACACACACACACACACACACACACACACACACACACACACACACACACACACACAAAAGGAAGAAAGAAGGAAAGACTTCCAACGATGGTTTGACTAAAAACTACCAAAGGTAGGGGAAAGGAATAGCACTACCAGCAATGGTAGGACAGATACCAAATGTCACGAAGGAAGAAAGGGACAGAACACTTACTCAAAAAAAATGGTAAAGATTAAATTAGAGAGAGAAGAGATTACTATAAGGGGATTGAAATTCTGAAATAGAAATGCAATAACCAGAAATTTTTACTTAGCTCAAGGAGAGTTCGGCCTCTTTACAAGAAGAGCAGTAAACCAGATCTGAGGCAATTTAGAAGCAGGCATCTGAGTAGGAACTTGGCTCAGGAGGTTTTTGGCTCATGTGAGCTGTTGTAACGGCCAAGCTACTTTTGAGACTCAGAAGCGAGTCCCATCTGTCAAGGATAAATGAAGATTGAAAACATCAGATCATTAGTTTGGAGCTGGGAAGCTCAGATAGTCAAGGCTAGGGAGGATAAAAATAAATATAAAAATAAAGATGTGTACGAGACATGTCAGATGCTGTCTCAGTTTTCTGGACCACCCTATTCTTATTTAGGAAGAGCAACAAGCAGTAAAGACTGATAATATCTAAAAAGGGCACTAAAAGAGAAGAGTGTTACCAGTGACAGTGTGGTCAAATGTGTCTGAAGAATATTAAAGATATTAGCTCTTGTTTCCAGTAACCTCAGATGGAGGCCACCAGAAGCTGGATATAGTACAATATAAAAGCAGAATTGCAGAAACTAACAATACCATCTAACAGATGCAGTGATGAACGTGCTCCTCACAGGTCAAGGATATTTTATTCAGTGCAGGCCTAAATATATCTGTTTTGATTTTGACATTACTACAGTATAGAACTGCAAATTGTGTACTTTTTCTGTTTCTTGACATGTTGAGATGTGCAGTACTTGGACATGCTGCTTGCAGTAATTTTGAAGATATAGAGATGCCACGTTTCAATATACATCTCAGTTTAGATGTGCAGTACTTGGACATGCTGCTTGCAGTAATTTTGAAGATAGAGAGATGCCACGTTTCAATATACATCTCAGTTTAGGCAATACACCTTGATTTCCTATAGTGAGATAAGTAACCATTTGTTATATTATAGGTTCATAAACTCATAGATAAGTAGTCGGATGGCACAGCTGAGTTGTCACCTCACAGCAAGAAGTTCTTTGGTTCAATTTTCGGCAGGGGTGCCTTCTGTGTGGAGTCTGCATGTCCTCCTTGTGTTCGTGTGGGTTTCTTTCAGGTGCACCGGTTTCTCCCACATTACAAAAACATGCATCTGGAGTGTTTCTCCATGGGCATCCTCTGAAAATTGTCTTTGTTCCAAGTTGGACTTTCCTGGTAAACAAATGTTAAAATAAAAGTACTAGGCAATCAGTCTGCAGACCATTACAAGCCTAGCCAATAACCCATATGCATAAGCTCCCTACAGCTAAAAGGAAAATAAGACACTAGACTGGTGGAGAATTTTAGGCTGCCAATCCAGTTATCTAAGTGTACCATGAAGGTTGTAAGGGTACTACTCCATAGGTAACAGATACAGTGTATCATAGTCAGAGCCAGATCGTGGTCAAACTGGACCCTAGACAGGGGACGATTGCATGATGATCGTAAATCAGGAGCTGTCATTGAATCACCCACCAATACAAATGTTCTCCAGGACGGGCTGACACAGATACACAACTGGTGCCAGAGCCATGGACTAAAATTAAATGCCAAGAAATGCATAATAGTATCCTTTGGGAAGTCATTCCTGGTAAGTATCATATTGGCAACACACCCCTAACAGCTGACCCAGTAGTCAGGGAATTAGAAATACATATAGACAGTAATCTAACCTTTGACCATCATGTGTCTACAGTAGTGAGAAAATCATTCTATGTTGTGCAACTTATAAACTAAGGTATAGCATCTAGATCCAAGGAAGTCATTATTCCACTATATTTGGCATTCGGCAGACCTACTATTGAGTACAGTGACCCCTTTGGTATGTACCTAAATAGGCATATTAAACAATCTGAATGTCCACAGGGATTCCTCACTAAAAGAATATGGGGCATAAATAAAATGCCGTATGCAGACTGCCTCAATGCCCCATCCCTGTATTCTGTCTCCTATAGGCTGTTGATGGGAGATGTATGTCTGGCATACAAGGCATTATCAGACCCCATTCTGATGGACACCTTGCATATCTGCAAAACAAACAGCACCAGAATTAGCTGTTCTAAAGACTTAAACCTGGACTGTTATATAAATGGGACCAGCTGGAGAGACAGCTATGTATTCCAGAGGCTACCTGAAACAAGCTCCGCATCCACGGGAAGCAGAGTTCCTCCCTAACCCAATTCAAGAATATTTTGGACATTTGGATGGGAACAGAAAATTTATGCCTGATTTGGCATTTATGTCTCTAATGGGCACAGGCAACCTGTAAATGGTTCATCTCCCAAGCCTCTGCTTGTAAATGTTTCACCTTCCAAAGCCCCTGCTTACACTTATTAAGAGTACCAGAACTTCTCAGAGATTTGGGATGCATGGCTATCCTTAAAAAGGGCCTTGCAGTCACTACCCTAGTAGACACTTATGAAAGTATAATAGATCCGGGCCGCCTCACAGCAGCCCCCACAACCATACCAGTGTCCCATTACTTGGTGATTTCTCCCCAGTTACCATAAATACTGTTCAAACCTGTCAGTGTGCAGACTATTTTATAGGTTCATAGGTTCATAGGTTCATACTAGGCTATCTGCCCTAGAGCATTTATAAGCCTATCCAGAATGTGCTTGGCTTTCGTCACCCATTTTAAATGTATTTTGCTATGCCCTTTTTTGAGGTTAGTATACTGTGCCTCTGTCTAACAGTGACACAGAAGTAATACCCAGGGTAAACCTACGATCTACCATCCACTCATTATAAAACAGCAGACTCTAGGTTCATAGGTTATCGCTATGCCATCTGCCCTTGTGGGCCATTTTAAGCCTAGCCAAGTTTCCCAACCTAAAGGTAAGAATCAAGCCCTGTACCCTGAGTTCATAAGGCAAACACCTTAGCCATTATGACAACCCCCAACCCACACCTCTTTATTTCTACAATGATGACAGATATTTGGATTTAATTTAAAACTTTTATTTCCAATTTTATAGCACAAACACTGATAGCCACTTATTCAACAAACAATACAGTTTCTCAATGAAAAGAGACTTAGCTTGAACAGTAAACTTGTCTGGTCTTGAAACTCACATTCAAAAAAATGCATCTGGACAGTGGTGGATTAAGTTTACCTTTGGGCTAGTTTCAAACCGTAGGCTCCTTGCACACATTTTTAGGACTACGCGTACATGCCTGTGTTCTTTGATTCACCTTCCTGATTGTAGTAAATTGCATTAAATTATATTCCTTGGAAATTACAACACTACTTGTTAGAATGTGTTTTAATTTGGTAATTTTGAACATTTTTCCAATAAGCAATGAAACAAAATGTATGAACCAATAATGACAAAACTACCCATTTCAGAACATTTCAGTGGTACAGACCGCTCAAACTTCTGTCATTAAAATGTACCAATATCAGTCAATATGACCAATATCTGCAGAATTAAAAGTCATCTGAATAATTCCACATTAAAGACATCTGAAACTAATGAAGAGGCTGCTACTGGCAAACAACTTTACATTTCAATGTTTCATCTACAAATTCAGTGCCTGCTGCCCTTGGAGAATTAATTGCCTTTGTTATCTTAGAAAAAACAGTTGGTAAACTGGAAAGCCTGCAATAGGGAATGGCTGGCAAACCAACACGTTCATAGTTACTAGTCATCTCCTCTAAAGGTGGAGACACACAGGACTGCAGCACCTAAGGTTACCATACGTCCGGCTTTCCTCGGACACGTCCTCTTTTTTGGGCTTCTGTCCGGGCTGTTTTTGAAAATTCTGTGATTTGTCCGGGTTTTAAAACCCAGACAAATCACAGAATTTTCAAAAAGCAGACATCCCTATTTCGGAGTTTTTTCTCCAGTTTATTTATTTTTTTTTGGAGCTCTGTTCAATGCGGAACTATATGATGTTCTGCATTGAAGAGAAGAGGGTCCGCTGTGCGTGTTTTTGATTAGCTTCTATACCGGTATACAAGCCAATCAAAAAGCGGAGCTCTGTTCAATGCAGAACTGCTTGATGTTCCGCATTGAACAGAAGAGGGTCTGCTGTGCATGTTTTTGATTGGCTCGTATACCAGTATACGAGCCAATCAAAAATCCCCAAACACGGACTTTTTTTTTTTGCTCTTCAACCTAAGAGGTCGAAATAATTTTTTTCGTCCTCTTTCACATACAAAGAATTATGGTAACCCTAGCAGCACCCCCATTCTCCCTTAAAGTACCCCACCATATCAGTAATCCATCCACATAGTGTGAGAGCAGAACCAACAGACTTCTGCACCAAATACTACTTGTTGTGCTGCTAACATTGCCTTCAAATTCTACAGCACAAACAATGAATGCCATTTGCTAAGCAAAATAGTTGCACATTGAAAACAGAAGGCATGAGCAGCAGTAAACTTCTCTTCCCTTGGAACTCACAATTCCATGAAAATGCTCTGAAACTCACAATTCCTTGAAAATCCACTGGAACTCTTAATTCCTTGAAAATGCATTGAAACTCACAATTCCTTGAAAATGCACTGCAATTTACAATTCCTTTAGCAGTCTGGTAGTTGGTGTAGAGAACTCAGGCTCATCTCCACTGAAACTCATGAATTCTTAAGCAGTCTGGTAGTTGCTGTAGAGGATTCAGGCCTTTGTCTCTTTTAGCTAAGGGACAGAGATTTAGCCTAAGTTAATTGACTTACCTTCTATCCTTAACTTGGGCATTACACATATACACATACACACACGCGCGCGCACACACACACACACACACACACACACACACACACACACACACACACACACACACACACGCACACATGCACACATATATACACACATACACACACACACACACACACACACACACACACACACACACACACACACACACACACACACACATGTCTTTAAACATATGAATGAAAGAATGGCTATACTACTGCAAGTTAAATTCTGTGTGTTTCTCTCATGCAGAACATGTTTACATTTAGTCTGTGTTAATGTGTGCTTTGTATTAAAGATGCATACATAGATTTTTATTTAATTTAACGTTTGTTTACCGGGAAAGCTCGACTTGGAATGAAGCCAATTTTCACAGAAGGCCTCATTGAGAAATGCTCCAGACATATGTTTTTGTAATGTGGGAGGAAACCGGAGCACCTGAAGGAAACCCACACAGATGCAGGGAGGACATGCAGACTCTGCATATAAGGCACCCCAGCCCAGAATTGAACCAGAGACCCTCTTCCTATGAGGCAACAAAGAAACCCATGCACCACTATGCCATCCCAGATGCAGATTGTGTGTCCACGTGTCTTCTTAAAGGAGAAGACACCACAGAGATATTAAGAAGAAATGTTTAATTTTTTTTTATTAATCCAAATGTAAATATGGAAAGCCCCTAGTCAGTGGGCTCCCCCTCCAGCCATCAGGCCTTAGGCAACTGCCTAGGTTGCCTAGGGATATATCTGGCAGTGATAATAGTATCATGGTAAAATACTATGCTATTGACCCAAGGGGCCTTTTTAAGCTTAGCCATGTTTCCCAATAAAATTTAATAGGTATTGGTTCTGAGTGGTGTTACAGGGGGCTTATATACTTGGGCATGGGTGGTTGAGCATTTACAAGCTTCCTCTCTCTCTAATAGAGACACAGGTGACAGACCAGGAGTATATTTATGGCTCCCCATCCATTATTCCACATTTTGTTTGAATAAGTGCAGGGATGAACTCTACTTCACATGGATGGGAAACCTGTTCCAGAGAGGAATCCTGTGAGACACTCCAAGGGGATTCAGTATCTGTCTGCCTAGGATGACATGATTGACAGGCCTCAATTCTTTTCCAGAGATAGCCTCCACCTGTCACCCCTGAGATTCCGGATCTTAGCCAAAGCTCCTGCCTCTGCCATTGTGCCTTTTTTTAGTTTCTGATGTCATTCCAAGAGGATCTGGTATCTTTCTGTGTGGGATGACATGGTTGACATGCCTTGATGCTTTTGCAGAGATGGCCTACACATCTCACCCCTGTGATTTCCGGATCTTGGCCAAGGCTCCTGCCTCCCCCATTGTGCCTTTTTTATGTTTCCAGTGTCATTTCAAGAGGATCCAGTATCTGTCTGCCTGGGATGACATGGATAACAGGCCTCGATGCTTTGCCAGAGATGGCCTAAACCTGTCATCCCTGGGATTCTGGATCTTGGCCAAGGCTCTTGTATCCCCATTGTGCCTTTTTTAGTAAATGTCCATATGACAAATCTTCCAACATGGATCTGTCAAAAAGAAAATTGAAGGTCATGCTGCTTAATGCTAGGAGCCTTAGCCTGAAAATGCACTCACTGGAAGCACTCTTTGCACTGGAAGATGCAGACATCTGTGCGGCCAAGGAGACTTGGTTCAGGGCTGTTGAGAACACCCCTGCCTTACCAGACTATACCTCATTCTACACATTCCAACCCCAAAATGAGGTTGGGAAGACTAAGGGTGGTGGAGTCTCTATTGTCATTAAGGACATGTACACCTCCAGACTGGTTTGCCAGCATGACACACTGGAACTACGCCAGGTGCAACTGACAGTTGGCAAGGCACCCATCCAAGTTATAGACAGCTATAGACCCCCTACATGATTCAGGACACCCACTCCACCTACCTGGATTTACTTGACTCCATCAAGGTATCCCCCCCCAACACCCTGATCCTTGGTGACTTCAACTACCCCACCATAGAAAAGTGTGAAGTATTCCTGCACTAATGCACTCACCCAATGATTCCTTGACTTCATCAGTTCTAATACACTAGACCAGCTCATCTCATTCCTCACAAGGGGAGATAACATTTTGGACTTGGTTCTCACCAACATGGGTGACCGCTGCACCACTCCGATAGTATGTTCTTCTCTGGTGAGATCAGATCATTGGTCTGTCTCATATGAAGTCTCTATCCCACTCAATCCCCCACCAGCCGTAATCAGGCTAAGAAACTTCTCAAAAGCTGACTACAACATCCTAAAGGAGGATATCAGTAACTTCACACCACCGTCCCCCTCAGAGGATGCAGACAACTATCCTGAACAGTACGCCAAAGCAGAATACAAGCACCTGTACAACTGCATGGATGCAGCCATACCCAACAGAACTAAAACCTGCTCCTCAAGGAAACATAAACCTGTCTGGTGGACATCCTCTATCAACAGACTTTACAACAAAAGCAAGAAACTGTTGTCCGAAGCTAAAAAGGAACAAATTCCAAATTGGAAAAACTCTCCTCAGCCTCAGTAAGCAAATTAGATCACTAGTGAAAATCTCCAAAGCCAATTATTAATTCCCAAAACAAAGGGAAACCACAAAGTCTTCTTCAGTTACATCTGGAACCTCCATGGCAAAACTCAGGTTTGTTCCAAATTAGTACTTAACGGTATCACGTACACTGACCCTGTTGACTTAGCCAACCTGCTAGCACATAGGTTCAGCACAAAATTCACCCCCCCTGTCCCCCAAAGGCCCTTTAAACATCCATGATACTTGTCCTGTACCTCACATCTCTGTAGATCAAGTGTTGAAGGCCCTATCCAAGGCAAAGAACACAGCTTCCATGGGACCCGATAGTATCCCAGGCTATATTCTGTGCCATTTCCAGCAACCACAGCCTAAGTACAGGCTTCATTCCAGCAGAGTGGAGAACTGCCATTGTCATCCCCTTGCACAAAGGTGGTGCCACTACTGACCCTGGAAACTATTGTCCCACTAGCTTGACAAGTCTGATCTGCAAAACCATGGAGTGTATTATTATGGATCTCATAAACAAGGAAATAGGCAATCTCTAAGCACTTGACCCCACCCGGTTCGGATTCATCAAGGGCAGATCTTGCCTGTTGAACCTGGTTGACTTCTTTGAGACTGTCATCAAGGCCATGGATGAGGGAAAGTCAGTACATACAGCTTATCTTGACTTGGCCAAGGCCTTAGACACAATCCCCCACTTGGGCATCATTGAAAAGCTAACACAACTTGGCGTAAATCCCTATCGCATCTGGGGGATGGTCAACTGGCTCACCAACAGGACCTACAAGGTCAAAATAGGCACCTCCTCCTCTGATAGCAGACCTGTCACTAGTGGAGTTTCACAGGGATTGGTCCTGGGACCCCTACAGTTTGGCATCTACTTCTCAGAGATCCAGGCAAAGACAGACGTCCTGTGGCTGACCAGGTTTGTGGACAACTGTAAGCTGGGTGCTGATATTGAATCCTCAGATGATGTTAACATACTGCAAGAGTGTCTCAAAGCAACTAATGACTGGTGCCAAAGTCATGGCCTCAAGGTAAATGCAAAAAAATGTATCAGCATACCATTCAGCAATAATACAGCCCCTACTGATTACCACATCAACAGCAATCCCCTAAGTACACAACCTATGGTGAGAGACCTGGGTACTCAGGTTGACAACAGTCTCACATTTGACCATCATGCAGTGGCAGTGGTCAGTAAAGTCTTTTACTTGGTTAATCTCATAAGTAATGGGATTGCATCCAGAAAAAAAGGAGGTTATTACTTCTCTGTACTCCTCCCTCATTAGACCAATAATTGAGTATAACACCCCATTTGGTATGTACCGCTCCAGACATCTGCACCATCTGGTAAGGCCACAGAAATACCTCAAAAAGAGAATTCATGGCTTCCAGCACCTGTCCTATGTGGACAGGCTCAAACCACTATCACTCTACCTGGTATCGTACAGATTGCTCAGGGGTGATCTGTGTCTCGCCTACAAGGCAATCTTGGACCCTGCCCTACTAGAGATGCTTCATATCTGCAAGTCTAACTCTTTGCGCATTACCTGCTTGAAAGGCCTGAATCTAATATACAACATTAAAAAAAAAAAAAAACGTGCTGGAGAGACAGGCTTGTCTCCCAATGGCTGCCCTGTCTCTGGAATAAACTTCCCATATACATCAGATTACCTTGATGGCCCTCTTCAAGCACAACCTTGATGAGTGGATGGGAAACCAGAAATTTGTTCCAGGAGTTGCACCTGTGTCCCTCATTGACAGGGGTGACAGGTGTTGACTGAAGTTTCTTTTTTGGGGTAAATTCTTGGCTAGGCTTGTAAGGGCCCCAGGGCCATTAGCCCAGTAACCTCCTATGATCCAGTCACACATACCTGTTCCTCCAGCATGTCCTGTTCATGTTGCAGGCAAGGTTTAGGTCCCCAGATCAGGTGTTCCTAATGCAATTTGTTTTACATATGTACAACAGGCCCATTAGGGCTGGATCAGAGGATGTTTTGTTGGCCAGGCATAGGTTGCTTGTCAGCAGCATGTATGAGACTGAATATAAAGACAAAGCTTTGAGATGGTCCACACAGGACTTGTTTTCCACACCATGGATTCTTTTTGCGAGGAATCTCTGAAGATGCTTCAGTTGTTGCATATTCCTGGCAAGATACATACAGAAGAGGGCATAGTACTCAATGACTGGTCTTCTGAGAGTAGAGCATAAGGGACAATGCCATGTTTCGATCTTGATATCATAACTCTGCTTATAAGTTGTGCAACTTAGAATGATTT
The DNA here is from genome assembly GCF_019279795.1 of Protopterus annectens. Classification (NCBI taxonomy): domain Eukaryota; kingdom Metazoa; phylum Chordata; order Ceratodontiformes; family Protopteridae; genus Protopterus; species Protopterus annectens. The sequence continues at coordinate 699,771,418 of NC_056748.1, forward strand.
CTTCACTACAGCAGACACATGATGGGCAAATGCCAAATCACTGTCTACAGAGTCTACTCTTAAGGATGTATTGTCAATGTAGTACTTTGCTGGGGGTGCCATCTTTCTGAAAGATACTATAATGCACTTTTTGGCGTTGAGTTTTAGACCATGATTGTGGCACCATTTATTAGTCTATGTCAGACCTTATTTGAGGACCTTTATATTTGGGGGGGGGTACAATGATTGCACCCAGTTTGCAATCATCTGCAAACTTGTTCAGCCAAAGGCCCTTGGAATTAGCCTTGACTTCAGAGAAGTAGATAACAAACAGGAGCAATCCCAGCATTGAGCCCTGAGGCACCCCACTAGTAAACAGCCTTTTTTGCGGAAGTAGACTCCCCTATTCTGGTTTCTTGGTCCTGTTTGTAAGCCAGCTGGCTATCCAGTGGGTAATGTAAGGGTTTATACTAGTTTAGTGGGGTTTTCTATACTGCCCCAGTGGGGTACTGTATCAAATGCCTTTACTGGATCAAGGTAGGTGGTATGCACTATTTTGCCCTTATCCATTGCTTTGGTGACCTTTTCAAAGAAATCCATCAGTTTGCATAGGCAACATCTGCCTTAACTAACCCAAAATGATTTGGGTCCAATGTTTGCAGGTTACCTATGTCATCATTTAGGATATCCATGATTATTCTGTCCATAGCTTTGTATATCAGGCTACTCAGGCTTATGGATCGATAATTCTATTGTTCTGTGGATAACCCTTGTGTGATGGGATAAATGTTGAAGTCCTTCATTCATTTGGTGTAAAGACTGTTTGGAGGCTGTAGTTAAATTGTGGTTCCAGTGGTCCCAACAGATCATGTTTCATTCTATTAAGGAGGCATCCTGGGATATTATCAGGACTCATCAATGTTGTGTTCTTGGCTTTGGAGAGTGCATTGAGTACCTGCTCCACACTGATAGTTGGGGGAGTTATGGATGTGAATATTTCCCGAGGGGGATCTGGTATAGAGAGGGGGTAAAACTGGAGCTAAATTTGTCAGTCAGGAGGTTTGCTATATCTCCTGGCTACACAAAGGTAGCACCATTTACAACTGAGGTTACAGACATAACTGAAGAAAGCTTTGTGTTTGTCCTAGGCCTGGCAGGCTAAGTTTACCTCAGATTTGGCTTTTTTGGACTATGAGTTGCTTGTTTATTTTGATAAGGAATGCTTAACATTGCAAGGCATTGCACCTCCTAATTTTCTGCCATGATTTTCTCACTTTTGTTATACAGCCTAGTGATATTGGGATGCTACAAGAGAGGATTGTTTTTTGAGTTGATCCTGTCCTTAATCTGGGTAGGTACAACTGATTCTATGCAGCTGCTAATATGCTTAAACCAAATTTCTTTGAATGATTCTGCATAAACAGAGATGTTTTCAGGGTTTGGAGGGCTTAACATCTTGCCAGTGTGTCACTTAGTAGTAGGATGTTTGTTCTAGAATAATTCCTAAAGGTTCCATTGTTAGCCAGTGTCCCTGTTTTTACCATTACTTCAAAGGAGACAGGTTTATGGACTGACCTGACTGGTGAGGACATTACACAAAGGAGGGTGCAACATTCCACTGTGTTTGTGAGACTAGGTCAAGGATGTCTGTGCCCCTAGTGGGCATATGGACTAAATGGTCCAAGGTGTTTGCATTTACAACGTCCAAGAATCTTTGGGCTTGCATATTAGGGATTATGTAAGATTCCCAATTTATACTGGAGTAAGGTAAGGTCACCCATGAGTATGGTACTAGGTTGAATGAGGAGTGTTTCCAGTATAATTCAATGTGTATTATGTGAATTTTGGTTTTCCTGGATCACAGAGGGGAGATCTATACTTGCAAAGATATAGCATAGGACTTTACCCAAGGTAATTTGGACATAGATAAGCTCAAGTACATCATACTGATGACCAGCCTTGAGGTGTGTCTGCTTTTAATGAAATAAGAGACACCTCCATCTTTTGCTCCTTCCTGTGCAGTTGTTGCGTCTTTCGGCTTTTCTCGGTTAGGGGTCGCCACAATGGAACTCCGGTCCGCTAATGATTGGTAATTGATTTTTACATGCCGAGTTACCAGCCCTGACACACAACCTTCAGCGAAGGTACACCCATTCACGCATATCTCCACGCAGAAGACTCTCTAGCTGAGAGTCGAATCGGACAACATCTTACTGTGAGGTGACAGCACTACCGCAGCACCACCACCGCGGGCCTAGTTGGTCTAAATATATAGATGGCATTGTAGTCCTGCAATGCTGGGGTGCACTCCATGGCTTTAAACAATGTCTCAGTAACTACACAGACATCTACATTCTCCAGAGTGAAAAGAGCTTGGAGGGAGTGGAGTTTCTTGTTTAGACTATTGGCCCTGAGCAGTAACACCTCCAGATTTTCCGAGGCTGGTTTAGCTATGTCAGTAGGTTTATCAGGTTGGCAATGCATAAAAAATGCAGTATGGGGTAGACAAGGTTTTGGCCAATATTTTGAAATCCCAAAGAGGACAGGTGAAGACTATCCATATAAAGCAGTATGATCTGTTGCCACACCCTCCCAGGCTGACAGTATTGTACTCCCTTTAAATGACACCCTATTCTAAGCCAATTGTTAAAGCCAATTATTTTTCTGCTCATATTGTGGCATTCTCCTTGGAAAAGGTAGAATGCTGGTCAGTGTTAGACAAATACTAGCCTGAGACAGATGTCCAAGAGCTCCATCGTGTTTCTCTTCATGTAGTCCAGGGAGGTATGTCTTAGGTTGTTTATGTTCACATGGACTATGACTGAGTCATACTGGTATTTGTGGTTCAGTGAGCTCAGTGCATGTGTGATCTGACAGATCCTGGCCCACGACATACAGCTGACTGACTCTCTCCTTATTTAGTCTGGTGAGTGGGCCAACTATGTGTTGTACAGTAGAGTCTGCTATGACCAAAGTATTAGGTCATATAGTAGAATGCCTTATGGGCTTAGAAGCTGAGACACTGTGGAATGTGGCCATATGTGTTGAGTTGCGTGTCGATTTTGTGGAATGCTCTTGATGTTGCTGGTGACATATTTTGTTTGTACAATGTCTGGGAGGTCTTCATGATTTAGGGAGATTACACATAAGAGACTCAGCATATGTAGGTCTATATGTCTGGTCCATACTATGTGAGGTTGGTGTAGGGTGTGTAATACTTTCAATCGGTTTGTTATTATAAGTGCTTGTATGTGAGAGCCTTGCCTCCAGTGGCATTATGTAACTACATCTCTCACACACCATATCATTTTGTTTAAGAATTAAGTGGGTGTCAGAAAACATGGAGCAATTGCTACATTCCTCAGGATGTCCATATCCACCAGGTTGGCTGCAGAGATAGCTGGGGATTGCATGTCAATGACTACTGATCCTTATTTCGTGTTCTACAAGGGGATGGTACAAGAGCAATTTAGAGCTGGCTACATTGGCTGTTGTAAGAATGTAGATTATAATGAGGACTATCAAAGACCAAACATGTGGAGTGGTGCTCCTAAGTGGTCAAACTAGTAGATCTTTGCAGAACTAAGTACTATGGAAATTTAAGGTGTAGTTTTATATAGAAATTTTTAATTCTATGTGCACTTTCTACTGACACTAGAAAAGCAGTCCCAAGGCTTCTTATTATAAAACCACTATAGTTCGCCAAAAATGAAATCAGATAGGACAATCAAATAAACTAGCTAGAACCACACACTGTAAAAATGACTACAATACAGAGACACCAGCATCCAGGTAAGTGAAAAGCAAGACATTTTACAATAATAAAGGGTAGAAAAATAGGGTTCCTATTACGTGATCGAATTGTTGAAACTTCGAATGTAATAAGGTCGAACTCATATGTTCGAAGTTTCAACAATTCGAACATCTAAAATAAAAAATAAATAAATAAATAAATAAAAAACCTAAATAACTGCTGTAAGTAGGGGGGCAAGCCACCCTGCACCCCCCGCTCTTTAAATATACCAACTCCTAGATCGCACTACAGTGCAGAAAGAGAATATTTCCCTTTACTACACTGTAGTGCGATCTTGGAGTTGATATATTTAAAGAGAGGGGGTGTGGGGGAGCAGGGGTGCTTGCCCCCTGCTTACAACCATCAGATAATTTTTTTTCTTTTTTTCTTTTTTTTTTACATATTCAAACTTTTACAAGTTCGAACATATGGGTTCGACCATATGGCGTTCGAACTTGTAAAAGTTCAATTATGTAATATGAACCTGAAAATAAACAATAAGTAATTTGAAAATACAGCAGCAGCACTCTTGAATATCTTACAAAAGTGCAGAAAATTAATTTAAAGTTTTAATCTGAGCTAGGATTGTTTTGGCTACAAGGCAAGTATTTGTGAGATCTCTGGAAATGAGCCAAGAGCTGTGCAAACATGTCAAATTTATTAAGACAGAGAAAACTGACTAAACAAAGCAAATTGCTCTCTGATCAATCAAGCAGTTTTACTTACAGCTTACCATTGTGATTCCCAGCTCAGACAGAGCAGGTCACCTTCTACTGCCCCTAGAAAAGCAGTCCCAGAATTTCTTAATGTAAACCCACACTGCAGTTACCCCAAAGTGAATACAAACAGGAAATTCTAACATACTAGCTAGAAACACACACATTTAAAATGACTACAGTGCAGCAAGGTCAGTTAAAAATATGGCACTTTACAGTGATAAAGGGCAGAAAAATACAATAAATAATTAAAAAATACAGAAGCAATAAAGGGCAGAAAAATACAATAAATAATTAAAAAATACAGAAGCAAGGGAGGTGAAGTTTGGGGGTTAGCATGATGGTTAAGGTGCTTACCTCACAGTCAAGAGGAGCAGGGTTTCATCCCCACTAAGGGAATCTGCCTGAACTTAAAATGGTCCACAAGGGCAGTTTACCTGTAAATCTGTACATAGCTCTACTTCCCATAGACTAAGACTTACATTTGTAAAGGATATTAGGAAGTACACAATTTAAGTTCTACAAGACACTGCTACAGGGAAAATTGTATGGACTGTTTATAAATAACCAACTTATCAGCAAATGTTTCCAGGAGACACAGTTGAGCTTAATGACCTCACTTGCCAGCTTATTAACATCATATTTATTAAGAATTCTGGAGAATAGCTAGTTTTTTCATCCAAGCAGTTAATTCTTTAATGCTGGAAGACGTAGTGTCTGATGAGTTTTGAAATAATTTTGACAAAATAATATTTCAAACCATATTACAGTTAGTCCAGATGATTATATCTAAGAGCTGTTTACCAAACTACTTTCTGTAGTCCAGGGTATGATTCCCTCAGTTTCTTCTTAACTAGTGTGTGACTGACCAATAATATAACTAAACAGAGCTCTGAGGTAAATAGGAAAATGAGGAAGGCCCATCAATGGTCTTCTATACTACGTGTCTTGGAACAAACTAAAGAAATGCTAGTGACTCACAAATTATAGATATAACATGAGACATCAGTTAGAAAAAAAATGCAAAATTATTCAGGTCAAAACCTTTATTTCAAACATCTAAATGAATTGTGAACATAGAAGTTGATAGTATTTCCAAAATACATTTATGCTTTTTAATATTTTTAAATACTCAGCATATCTTAAATTACAGGTGCATGCCAAGTAAGAGTGAAAACTTTGTCTCCCCTGTGACTACCAGAACTGTCACAAGTGTTGAGTCTTGTCAGCAATCATAGTGCACACATAGCTTGTTCAGCATTAGGTTTCTAGGTGACACCATGCAATAAGTACACTGTACCTTTCACTACTGTCATTATATTCAGACACACAGAAATTCTGCTAATATTGGTAAGTTCTCAAAGTATGAAAACTTAAGAGATGCTGTACAACACTATTATAAAGGTAAGGCTTAGGGGCAGGTTGTTTAAAGTGTGTAATTTCTGTGAAGGCCACTCACAAAAGCATAATATACATGCTTGTTTATCTCAAAAGAACATATAATTTTGAGTGAGCTAAGTTGTGGACTATGACTTCTGTCAAAAAACACAAAATGCTTGGAAAACCAGGCAATCTAAAGGAACAATATTATTGTTGACCTGATGACACAATTCATCTTAGGACACAACTACATTCAGCTATTTTGACATGTTGTGGGGAGTAGGACACAAAGAGAAGAGGCTAATGTTTCTGTGGTGGGCAATATTAGCCAAAAAGTAGTTCTTCATAAACTCCTTAAGCATATTATTGAATGGAAAAGCATTAGAGGAAAGAAAAGTACTCATTTTCATCTGATGCTGATCTTCTATCAGTATATCTTTGTCAGGTAGTAATCTAGAATATCCTCATCTTCTGAGATGCTGATCATCAGGAGAGACAAATGCACATCTAACAATGTCAGAGAAGTATATTGAGTACCCCACCTAATTCTGCTGGGAATGTTTAGCCCCTCACGGGTGATCCATGTGGGATTTTACACTTTACTGTTGTGTTCCATTCTTTGGGATGAGATCTATCATGCAAGTAATTTCTATTTATGTTGCAATACAGATTTTGGTGCCTTGATGTTGTATTTGGGTTGCTACCATTCTTGCAGATAAAGCAGGAATGGGTCATTTACAGCTTTCTGTGTCCCAGGCATAGGTCACCACATAGGAGTCTGTCAGAGAGAAGTAACACAGGGAGCTCATATCTGATGTTTTTTGAAGAGGAGCCCTTGTTTTTTTCATGTTGGATTGGGTGCTTTGATAGGTATACACCAAAGAGCACATTGCACTCTAGTATGGGTCTGATTAATGATGACATAGGGTAATGATTACATGTTTTGACTGAGATACACTTAGTAATCAGTTGGGCAAGGTAGAAAGCTCTTCTAAATACAGCGGGAACATGACAGTCAAAGAATGGCTTATTATTCATGATTTTGGCATGATATGTAATGACAATGCCATTTTAAAATGGGGTAACATATGTATTGAAGGTGCAGTTCTGTTTCCCAGACTGGGAATATGATATATTGTTTGGCATTCAGGTTTACACCATAATCCTGATGCAGCAAGTTTGTTGAAGTTAAGCAAATACCAGTGTCTTTATGGGAGATTATGATGGAAACAGCCTGCAATCATCCATAAAGTGGGTTAGCTGAAGAACATTAATGTCAGATTTTACATCAGAGAAGTAGATGCCAAATAGAAGTGGTTCCAAAGCAGATCCCTGAGGTGCACCACTGATGACAACTCTCCAGAAGGATAATATGCTGTCAACTCTAATAGACCGACATCTATAAGTGAACCAGTTTGTAATCTAGTGGGTTATACAGGTATTGATACCAAGTTTGACCAGTTTGTCAGTGGTGCAAGAGTGGGGGATACTGTCATTATTCACAGATGCTGTAGCTAAACTGAGGTAAGGTCTGTGCATAGACTTACCCTCATCTAGTACTTATGTGTCTCTTTCAAATAAATCAAACAGGTAATAGGAATAATCTATTTTTTAGAAAGCCAAGTTGGTTAGGGCCTAAGGAGTGTAGGCTACCAATGTCTCCGTTTTATGAAGTCACATATTCAATCACTTTGCAAATGATGTTGCTGAGGCTAATGCATTTATAGCTGCTAAGGTCCATTGTGGGGACTCCATTATGGAGGGGAGCTCCTGCAGATGTTCTGAGAGGCTGTGGCTGAATATGGAATCTGACAGAGGGTTTTTGTACTAACCAGGAAAGAGCTAGGTGTATTATATGGGCCCAGAGAGCTGGTAGTTTTGATCTTCATGAGTACTGTTAGTACCTGCTCAGACATGATTACTGGAGGTATGGACTGGAATCTTTGCAATGGGAAGTTTATAGGTAATAGAGAGGATTAGTTGTAGCTGAATGCATATGCAAGGATGTTAAGTATGAGCTCAGGGTTTGAGTGGGTGATGCTATTACAGAAAAACTTAATGCAATGCTGTGTATTATTCCTGAGGTGCTTTACATGGTTAATGGCTTGTGGGTATCATTTACTGAGGTATTAACATTTAGTTCATAATTACATCTGTAGGATTTGATCTTACTCCTGCGCTTTTTTAACCATTTTGAGGTTGATTATAGCATGCTGATTTTTGTGGTATTATTCAGAACCATGAGCATTTTACTCTTACAGTAAAATGTATTTATAGCTGAGTTCAATCAGAAGTGTTTGTTTCTAAACTTGGCTTTATATTTGCAGTGAATAGGAACTTAAATGTTAATGCAAGTGTTGAGATGGGAGTATAAATATTGCTGCTGAACCATCTCAAGTCATTATCAAGGACAAGGAAAAGGGCTGGTTGTTGACCTGTATTGGCACCATATTGTGAATAAAACAGTATGATGATCTGATTTGATCAGTGAAGGTTTCACAATAGGCAGGGAGCAGAGACGGGCTGTGTTGGTGAGGACAAGATTGAGTAGAATGGTTCATTTAGTGAAGAGTGGTATAATTTTAAAGTTAAGGAGACATTGAGACTATTTATTTGTCAAGGTGCAAGTGTTTGAGTTTCTCCAAAAAATGACTGCTTTATTAAAATATGTTTTTTTTTTATTATTTGCAGGTGCCATTAACGGATTTTTCTGTAAGGAAGGAGTGCTGTCACTACACTGGTACCAGGTTCCAGTGCCAACATAAATATCTACATTTTCTAGAGTTTGGAAAGCCTTGAGGGAGGATATTTTCTTATTTAGGCCTGAGTTCAAGTTTATTATATCCCTTATTTCCTAAGAACTTCATCAACATTGAATGATAAACAAAAATAAGCCAACCCCCCTGCACTATGAATAATTATCTAAATGCAAACAGCACTTTGAAGTAAATAACGGAACATACAAAATTCTAATTTAAATGATTATTATCATCTTCATAATTAACCCTCTTTTTCCCATTTCAATATGGGATTGGGGAATAATGTGAACTGTTGCCACCTCTCTTTATTCAGTTCTCCTGTCTTACCTTCTTCTGCATGCGTGACTGCAGGGGCGGCACAGTGGTGCAGCGGTTAACGTTGTCGCCTCACAGCAAGAGGTTCTCTGGTTCGATTCTCGGCTGGGGTGCCTTCTGTGTGGAGTTTGCATGTTCTCCCTGTGTTCGCGTGGCTTTCCTCCAGGTACTCCAGTTTCCTCCCACATTCCAAAGACATGCATCTGGAGCATTTCTCCCCGGGCCTCCGCTGAAAACAGGCTCTGTGGAACCTAGTCGGACTTTCCTGGTCAACAAATAATAAAAAAATAAAAGCAATCCTTCCATCAGTCTTTATTTCTTCTTGCCATCTAGTCCTCTAAACCAAACCAATTTCCACTTTCCTCTGTATGTGCCCAAACCATCTGGGACACTCCTTTTTCTACATACTGCGGTAACTACCCTTGGGAGGAATTTCTCTCCTAATTCATCATATCTGTTGCGACTTCATTTGAACGTGCTGCTGTCCATGACTTCATTTTCCTTAGTACTTTTCTTACTTTTTCTAGGGTGAGGTATTCTTCCTCTTTGACTGTAGGCTGCGTATGTGGCATTACAGCTTCTGTGTGTTTTTTAATTTAGAAGCTGCTGGAAGCACTTCTTCCATCTGACTTTGATGCTCTGTGGTCTGGTGAGCAGATTGCTGGCATCTCTTACTAATGATATCTGATGGCTCTCATCTTTAACTTTCTGTTTCTGTTATTGCAGAGAGCATCCCAAATATACCAGGTTACATTTACTTCCACACATTCAGACCACAAACTGAAGGTGTGAGAACTGAAGGAGGTGGTGTATCAATATTCATTAAAGATAAATACACCACTAGATTGGTTAAACAGCACGATTCCCTTGAATTACATAAGGTGCAATTGACTGTAGGTAAGACCCCTCTTTAGGTCATTGTCAGCTATAGGAACCCCTCAATGAGTCAGGACATCCACTCAGCCTACTTGGATCTACTTGAGTCAATAAAGATATAAACCAAACACCCTGTCTTTGTATCCATTCACTGGGTAAATTATACTTGTTCTAACTCACTTGCCCAAAGGTTTCTGAACTTCATTAACTCCAATGCCCTGGACCAGCTTGTTGACACACCCACAAGGGGTTCAAGCATCTTGGATCTGGTGTTCACCAACATAGGGGACTGCTGCATCACCCCCTGTGTGTGGTCATCCCTGGTGAGATCTGACCACAAATCAGTCTCACTAGAAGTAACTATAACATAAGCCCTCCTTAGCAACAGCTAGACTAAAAAACTTCTCCAAGGCCGATTGCATCCTCTTATGTGACAGCATAAATAGCTTCATAGCACCCCCCCCCCCGATGTGACAGACACCTATGCTGAGTTTTACATCAAAGCTGTATGTGAGCACCTGTACAATTATACTAACTCTGCCATACCTAATAAAACCAAAGCAAGATCTTCAAGGAAAAGCAAAGCTGCCTGGTGGACAACTGCCAATAATAGGCTATAGAATAGGAGAAATAAATTGCTGTCTAAGAGTAGGAAATAACGGTCTCAAAACTGGAACATACCTCTCAACTGTACAGATTTTTGCAGAATGTCCAGATTTTTGCCTCATATTTTTGGTCCATTTTACAGGAAAGTGTGGTTTTCTGGCAAATTAGTGACAAATCATTAAAAACCGAAGTTAGAAAATAATGACAGACATTTGAGTTTCAGACTTCATATCATTCAAAAAATTCATGCTAATACAAAACCTGTTATTCTATCAACTTTCTAAGTTTGTAAGAGCAATATTTAAAAATGTTCTCTAGTTTTGGGCCTTTTCCCACTTTTATTTAGGGCTTTGTCGAGATTTCTTGCTCTAAGAGGTTACGAGGTTTGAACCGGAAACACTGCCTCCTCAACTTAAACAAGCAAATAAGACTCCTAGTGAAGCCCTCTAAAGTTAATTACAAATCCAAATTAGCTTCCCTAAGTAAAGATCACAGCAAGGCATTCTTTAGGTACATCTGTAACCACAAAGATAATGCCCAGATTTGCGCTGAACCCATAGTTAATGGTAATACATATACAGATCCTGTGGATATAGCAAACCTGCTGGCTGACAGTTTCAGTGAAAACTTCACTCCCCTGTCCCTGCCAAATATACCCCAAAGCATCCCTAACACCTGTCTCCCACCTAGTGTCTCCAAGGAGTAAGTGTTAAATGCCTTCTCCAAGGCCAAAAACACAGTCTCTATGGGACCAGATGACATCCCGGGCTGTGTTCTACATGGGTTAAAACAGGAATTAGCATCACCACTGAGAACACTTTTCAATCACAGCCTAAGCACTGGCTTTCCCCAGTGGAATGGGAAACAGCTACTGTCATCCCTTTGCACAAAGGGGATGCATCCATGGACCCCGGGAACTCTAGATCCATTAGCCTGACTAGCCTCATCTGCAAGGCCATGGAACAAATCATCATGGACCTTGTTAACAAAGACATAGGAAATCTCCAAATGCTCGACTCCACCCAGTTTGGCTTTACCAAGGGGAGATCATGCCTGTTAAACTTGGTGGACTTCTTCGAGACAGTCACCAAAGCCCTAGATGAGGCTAAATCTGTGCATACGGCCTACTTAGATTTAGTCAAGGCATTTGACACAATCCCCCTCAATCATCATTGATAAACACACCCAGCTGGGTATCAACCCACATATTGTCAGGTGTTGTGCAAACTGGCTCACTGCTAGAACTCATATGGTTATAATAGGGGAATACACCTCCTACAGGAGACCCATAACCACTGCTGTTCACAAGGATCAGTTCTGGGACCCCTACTGTTCAGAATCTACTTCTCCAAAGTACAGGCTAAAACTAAAGGACTGTGGCTGACAAACTTTGCTGATGACTGCAAACTGGGAGTGATCATTGAAACCCCTAGTGATGTCAACATCCTGCAAGAAGGTCTTATGCAGACTAATGACTGGAGCCAAAGTCATGGTCTTAAACTTAATGCAAAAAATGCATTATCATTCCCTTTAGTAAGGGTGCTGTTCCTGTGAACTACCACATCAATAGCAATACCCTAAGCACACACAGTCAGTGGTGAGAGATCTGGGCACACGGGTTGACAGCAACCTTAACTTTGATCATCATGTCTCCATAGTGGTAAGACGGGCATTTTATATTGCTCATCTCATAAGTAAGGGTATTGCATCTGGAAAAAAAAGAGGTTATAACCCCTCTGTACTCTTCCTGCATCAGGCCAATAATAGAGTATAACTCTTCCTTTGGTATGTCCCTTTTCAAACACCTGCAACAACTGGAGAGACCACAAAGGTTTCTTACAAAGAAAATTCAGGGTCTTCAAGATCAGACATATGTAGACAGAATGAAATCATTGTCACTTTACTCTGTGTCATAAAGACTGGTCAGAGGTGACCTGTGCCTTGCATATGGAGCAATCTGTTACCCAGCTTTAATGGAAATGCTGCACATTCACAAGTCAAATGGCACACAGGTCACTCGCTCAAACGACCTTAACCTGGTATGTGACATCAACAGAACTTGCTAGAGAGATAGATCTGTCTCACAGAAGTTGCCCCACCTTTGGGACAAGCTTCCTGTTCATGTTAAGCAAAGCTCCTCATTGGCCCTATTTAAGCATAATTTGGACGATTGGATGGGTAACCGGAATTTCACTACAGGGGTTCCACCTGTGGCCCTTGTGGATAGGGGCAGTAGGTGCTGATTTTAGAGTCTGCTTGAACCAGGCACTATTGGGAACATGGGTTGAACTTGGCTAGGCTTATGAGGTCCTTGGGGCCATTAGCTTAGTAGCCTCCTATGGTCCTATGATCCTATGCCTTAGTCTCTTTGTTAGCCAACCAGTATTCCTTCTTAGCCTGGTCCATAATTTCTATCTACCACTCCCACTTTTTCCTGCACTTCTTTCTTTTGGTAACTTCCTGGAGTTCTGCATTCCACAACCAACTTTCCTTATATATCTTTACTTCCATGCCAAGCCTGACTGTGTATCTGTTCTATAGTTCTCACACATTCTGTCTGATGCACTGCTATTCTTCTTCAGCTCCACATATTTACTCTTCTTCCTGAGGTGCAGAAGTCCTGAGTCTTTCCTTGAACTCATGTATTTTTGTTCCAGTTAACCTTCAGGTCTGCAGCCTAGTCTCTGTTGACCCTAGAGTCCTCTCTGATGACTGCTTACAGCTGATTGTGGCCACAGTGGTTTATGATGTGGGCTGAGTGTTTCAATGGAGATGACTTTGCAATTGTTAATTTTACCCCAATATCTTTTCCTCACTAGGAGGAAGTTTACTTGAGTTGCATATTGGCCACTTTTGTATGTGATCTTGTGACTGTCTGTGTGACTGAACCATGCTGCTGCTCAATGCTTGGAGCCTAAACAAGAAACTGCACATCCTACAATTTCTCCTCACTCTGGAGAGTATAGACAACTATGCCATTACTGAAACATGGTTTAAATTAGCAGACACCTCTGCAGCAGTGCAAGGTTTCAGTGCCTTCCACACCCTTAGACCATCAGCTGCACAGACAGCAACAAAAGATAGCAGAATCTCAGTCTATATTATCAACAAGCATTTGTCTACATTGCTTAAATAGGACAATGCCTGGAATTTATCCATGTGCAAACACCGCAGACAAATTCCAATACCATATCTTAGCAAGATATAGCTCACCCTATGTGAATCTAGAATCCCATAGTTCAAACATAGACCTACTGTAGACACTCACCATCAAACCAAATTCTCTAGTCATGGGAGACTTTAACTACCCCTCTATAGACTGGGAAACTTAGACTTAGCCAAGGCTGCTTCATACTCACAGGCACAATGAATCCAGGACTTTATTAACAAAAATACCCTTGACCAGGTAATGCACACAACCACTAGAGGCTCAAAAATACTGGACCTGGTAATCGCCCCATGTCATGTCCTCACTAGTGAGGTCGGACCACAAAATTGCCTCTTATAAATAAAAATCAACTCAGTAACCCCAGTAAACCCTGCAAACAACATCCTATTAAGCAATAGTTATTCAAATATAATGCCACTCTCAACCCCAAGTACACAGCAACTTATGTGGAATTGTTCACAGACCTTGTACAACGATGTAAATGGCTGTATAGAGACTGCTGTATCTACTAAAAGCAAGCCCAAAACAAACTCTAAAAAACAAACTACACTGGTGGAATCCTAACCTTACTATGATATATAACAAAAGGAAAAAATTCATGGCTAAAATCAGGTAGAGCAACTCCCGTAATAATAGGAGCTCTCTGATTGAACTAAACAGGAAACAAAGAGGACTAATTAGGTCCAACAAGACCAATTTTGATGTTCAGATAGCCTCACAGACTAAAGACAACCAAAAGGCCTTCTACAGCTATGTCTGAAACCTCAAAGACAGCACACATCAGTGTGCCAAACTGGTGGTAATGGTGCAATGAGCAGAGTGACATAGCAAATTTTCTGCCTGACAAATTCAACTCAAACTTCATCCCCCACTCTCCACTGTCTCCACCTATGAAATACCTACTAGCATACCTCCCTCAACTATTAACAGGGAGGAGGTCCTGGTGGTGCTTGCCAAAGCCAAAATCACAGCCTCAGTGGGCCCCAACAAGATCCTAGGATGTCCCCTGAATAGCTTCAAATACATCAATATCAAGACCCCTTGAGTCACTTTTCAACTATAGCCTCAAAATAGGCTTTGTGCCATGAGAATTGAAGACTGCAACTGTTTTCCCACTTCATAAGGGTGGACCATCAATCGACTCCAGAAACTACAGACCTATTAGTCTGACTAGTCGAATATGCAAAGCCATGGAACAAATTATCATGGAAATGATCAACAAACATATAGGCAGCCTTCAGACACTGGAACCAATCCAGTTTGGCTTTGTTAAGGGGAGGTCATGCCTACTAAACTTGTTGGACTTCTTTGAGAAGGTCATCAAGGCAATGGATGAGACAACAATGGTGCATACCACCTACCTGGACTTGGCTAAGCCATTTGATACAGTACCCCACTCTGGCATAGTTGACAAACTCACCAAACTAGACATAACCCCCTACATAACTCACTGGTTTGCCAGCTGGCCCACAGACAAAACCCAGGAATTCAGGATTGGTGATACCATCGCCACTAAGAGACTGGTCAACAGTGGGGTACCTCAGAGCTCCATTCTGGGACTTCTCTTATTTGGCATCTACTTTTCAGAGGAAAAGGCTAATGTTAAGGGCCTTTGGTTGACCACATTTGCAGATGACTGCACACTGGGAGGTATTATAGATTTCCCCATCACACAAACATCTTACAACAAGGTTTAACACAAAAAAAATGACTGGTGCTAAAGTTATGCAGTAAAACTCAATGCTAAGAAATGCATTATAATACCTTATGTAAAAACTGCCACCCAGGCAAATTACTTCATCAATAAGACACCCCAAGAGTTTACCCGGTAGTCAGGGATAGACAGTTATCTGGGATTTGACAAACATGTGGTCAAGGTAGTAAGAAAATCATTCTGTCACCCAATTTATAAGGAAAGGCATGGTATCCAAGTCCAAGAAGTCATAGTGCCACTTTATTCTGCCCTTATCAGACCCATCATTGAGCATAATGCCCAATTTTGCATATACCTGACCAGACTTAAAGAACAATTGGAATGCCCACAAAGGTTCTTTACCTTAAGAATCCAAGGTATAAACACATTGTTCGATACAGATCACCTTAAAGCCCTATCACTATACACTGTCTCCTACAGGTTACTGAGAGGTGAGCTATGCTTGACATACAAGGCATCCTTGGATCCAGCTCTGATGGACCTTTTGCACATCCATAAAATGAACAGCATCAGAACCATTAGATCCAAAGATTTAAATTTTGCTTGTGACATAAATAAGGCATGTTGGTGAGACAGATATGTATGCGTCTCAGGGGGTCCCCATACTCTGGAACAGGCTCTCCATCCATGTGAAGCAGAGCCCATCCCTAACCCTATTTAAGAGTAACCTTGACCAACAGATGTGAAATCATAAATTTATTCCAGGTCTGGCCCCCATGCACCTGTTAGACGGAGGCAGACAGTAATTCCAAAATTAACATCCCCCCAAATAACCTCTGGAAACTTCCTAGCTAACATGTCCGCTCCTAATAAATGCCTGTGATTAAATGGACACAACTGGATTGGATTGCACAGCTAGGCTTATAAAGGCCCTTGTGGTTGTTAGCCTAGTATATACCTATGAACCTGTGTGTTGGTCACCATCAAGCCATTTGCCAGACAGAAATCTAAAATGGCTTCTCCTTCTTTATTCCTGTTGTCACATGGACCCCGCTAGTCCTCATATTATGTTTGTCCTGACATGTACATTCAGGATGCCCATTATCAATATCAGTTCAGGTTGTCTTGCTTTATATAGTAGGTTCTGTAACTGCTGCCTGAATGCACTTGTTTCCTTATAGCATAACCCATCCTGCTGTGGGGCATAGGCTAAAATTATGAATACTACCCTATCTGTACACTGAAGTCTGGCTGCCATGAGTCTTTCACTAATTCTGATGACATGCTTCTCTGCCTTCTGAAGACTCTTCCTCACCACAGTTCATTCTCACACCATTGCTAGTCTGTCCTCCGTCTGGGTGATACACTTTTTATCCCAAGCCAAGAGGCTTTGCTTTGCTGCACTTCCATCTTGTCTCCTGAATACATAGGATGTCCTGCCTTACCATCATGTCATCCATTTCCAAGCGGCATTGTGTCAGTGAACCTATATTGAGTATACCAATTCTTATCTCATGTTTGGCAGCCTGATTGGTTTTAAATCCAGCTTTCATTCAACATAGCTAACAAAGGTAACCCTAACTGAACAATTGGACACTGGACAGTCAGTAGCTCATTGACCAAAGGCTGCTAGAATTTATGGCAGGAATACACTGGCCAATAGATGCACATAGACCCCTAGTTCAGATCCTCAATCCTCTTTTCACTGGCAAATATCCATTCCCAAAATGATATTAATCAATGTTACCACATCACCCAGGAAACAATTGTAACGCAGTCAAATAATAGCTAGCTAGCCTCAACATGGTGCTCAGTCTGTGATCTGCTACCTCAAGGATCTTGCACACCACAGCTGAGGCCCACAGTGACTGTTCTATACAACTCTTCCCCCGATTGGCACCATCTAGACTTTTTGCTACTTCCCACAATTCCATTCTTGGGTGAGTCTGAGGTGTAAGCATACAGTCTGTATCTAGGAGATGGGACTAACTCCACAATGACAGCTAGAAAACATGCAAGTTCTACACATGCATTAGCCAGAGGTCAGGACTGAACCTTGTACTTTGTATATGAGAGGCAAAGGTCTTAACCATTATGCCAGCTCTGTATAAGTTGTACATATCTTGTCATAGAAATGATAGAACAGTGGCTAGAAAGTTTAGATCAGAGACAGGGTTTACAAGTCCAGTGCTCATACAGGATTTGAGTTCTTGAGAACAGTAAAGCAAATAAGACCTTCTGGGATGAGATGTGTTAGGTAATAGTACATGGGTTGGGGTTTGGCATAATGGTTAAGGTGCTTACCTCACTGACAGAAGGTATAGTCTGATTTTTATCTTTAGGATGGGAAATTTGACTACACTTAAAATAGCCCACAAAGACAAATAGCCTATTAATAACCTATAAACCTATATCTTTGCTGTGAGCAGCCATTACAGGACAGAAGTCTAGGTGTGCTGCAAGGTCACTAGTATTTATCCTGCATTCCAAGACCAAGATATAGGATTATTGGCAGAGACAGCTTTACCACATGAGATTGACCATCTATACAGAGGTGGAGGAAGTCCTGCTTTTTTTTTCCACATCAAGTAAGACAACCTTTATACCAAGCAATAGCTTGGATTTGGGAGATGGGCTGATAACAGTTGCTCAGGTGTCTGTAGGGGATACACTTGGTTAATAATAATCAATTCCATTACATTAGTGTGTTGAATAATCAGTATAATTTGAGAAAAAAATCTTTATTCTTACACAGATATTAGGTGGTGTTTTCGCATAGATAGCAAGCAGGTGTGTTACACATTGATTCTATCTAAAAGCAGAAAATGCAAGACTTTTTATGAGCATATAACTAAAGACAAGCTAGAATGAGGCATACTTCTCAACTGCACATATTTTTTTGAGAAAGTCCAGATTTTTGCCTCATATTTTTGGACGGTTTTAAATAAAATTGTGGTTTTCTGGCAAGTCATTGGCAAATCTTTAAGGACTGAATTTGGAAAATAATGACAGACAGTTGAGATTCAGACTTCGTACCCTTCAGAAAATTCATGCTAGGGCAAAATCTGTTAGTCTATCAACTTTTTAAGTTTGTAAGAGCAGTATATAAAAATGTCTCTACTTTTGGGTCTTTGCCCCCCATTATTTATAGCTTTGTCCGGGTTTTTTTGCTCTAGGAGGTTGAGAGGAAGTTATGTTACTTACAAATGAAGTACAAAGAGAGTTTTTCTCTTTATGAAAAAGGAGTGTCCAAATAGTTCTTTTCCTGTGTTCTTTCTAAACCTATGCAGGTGAAGTTATTCTGTATTCTGTATTCCATGAAAACTGGACCTTTTGCATGTACCAAACAAAAGAAAGCCCTTGTCCACTTTTCTTGATGCATAAGGATTCATGTTGCTATTCCTTACAAATTCAGGGATTGCTGTCAGCCTATCTTGTAATTGCAGTTAGGAAAACACATATTAAAAATATAAATGTGCATAATATGCTCAAGCCCTACACAGGACAGTGATTCAGTTGTGTAACTGGTTTAGTCAGCGGAACACATGATCATCTATGTTCTGCAGGTACATTGGGGCTGCAACCATAGCAGCCTGCACCACAAGATACACATATGCCAATAAATTATGGAAATACTTAGCATGCAGCAGTCTCTTATCATGTGATGGAGGGAGTAACACATATGGTCCAGCACTGCCACAAGTTTGTTTTTTATTTATTCATTTATTGTCCGTGGTACAGCACTGACTTCTATAGACCTTTTTTCCTTTTTCAGAATAAAGAAACCAGCTTTATTTCTTCTGGAATGTATTCCTATATTTTTGATGTGAGTAATGAAAATGTGCATCATGTGATTTTTAGGCTAGTCAGGGGAGTGAAGAGAGATCTAGATCTGTGGTTGTATGATGGTAGAAATTGCTCTGGGATCTTTAGTGGGAAGGAAGGCAAGGTTTGTTCAATGAAGAGTTTAAAAAAGGAAACCTAATAGAAGGATAGTTCTTGGGTAGTGGCAAATCCTAATATTAGGGTAGCTCTTTGGGGTGTGGCAAATCATTTAGCCTTTGAGAGATAAGGCAGTGACATTCTGATTTAGGGCATACAATGATTAGTAGATGTTGTTGATGGTATTTGATAGGGTGTATAGATTTTTTTGTATAGATAGCTGATGTCAGATAGAGACCATACTCCAACTGTAAGAGAAGGACTCATTTTCCAACTGCTGCTCTGGAACTGGGACTGAGGAAATGAGATATTTTCCATATCCAGAAGAGAAGTTTGTTTACTCTTACCTTAATGACCCAAAGTTGATGCTGAACATTAAGGGTGGTATCTAACCAGATGCTTAGGTATCTGCTCTGGGAGATTATATAATTTGTGGCATTTTGGTTGAAAGATATGACCCATGTTGAAGTAACTTTGGAGAGCTTTTGTGGTGTGCCAAAAAGCATAGCTTTACTTTTTTGTTGAAGATTAGACAGTGTGTAGCAATCTAATTTTTTTTTTGTGGGATTAGATTCTGTTGTAGTTATGAGGGAGCTTACCTGCAAATAACCGTGTTGTCTACAAACTGTAATATTTGAAGGGGTGTATGTCTAGAGGTACGTTGTTAACAAATATGTTATCTTTGTGCTTTCAAAGGTATCACTGGCAGAGGGCTCAGCCCAACAGACAACACATTCCTGACCCATCGATCCATTCATCCATCCATCCATCCATCCATCCATCCATCCATCCATCCATCCATCCATCCATCCACAACCTCTTTTCTTATGCTGCACATGGTGCCAGGGTGTCATCCCAACAGTGGCAATCATCTAAAGTCAAGTTCACACCACTGTGAGTTATCTGTGTCTGACAATAATGGCACCATGCACATGGCACAGTTCAATAACACAATGACAACTTTGAGTGAAGCTGACAATGGAGGACACACACACACACACACACACACACACACACACACACACACACACACACACACACACACACACGCACATTCCACAGCTAACTGTGAAAGAAATAATTAACCTCTGGCATCTCCTGTATTTAGTTTTGGATGACCTATCAGTCCTAATTCTACCAAACGGTGAAGGAGTCACCATCCCAGATAGCATCAGTGATTAACATTGCCTTAGAGATGTGTGCATCTACTACAGGGAAGAGACATGTGGGTGGGTCTTGCTGCTTTCACTCCAGGGTGTCTTTCTGACCTGAGTGACATCCTTGGAATCATTCAGTGGATGTGCAGATCAGTGATCTGGGGACAGGCAGCAACGAATCACACCATGTCAGAGATGCTGAACATGCTCTGTGGCATGAGACAGGACGTGCACTGCAGGGACTGTTGGACATACTGCAACATATGAAGAGTAACATTATATATAGGAACCTGGAGAAAACACAGCTGCAAAGGTCAGTGGTGACCATGTTGGCATCCATTGGTACATCCATGAAGGTACTGACAAATACCTTTAATAGCCATTCTTGGGGATGGATGCGCTGTGCACATCTGCTTGTCAGGCTTTTGAAGATGGCACTCTCTGGCTCAAAGGCTGCAACACTGTTGGCTCTGTCCATGTTTGTCATACCCATTATTCATGGACACTATCATGGTCATGACCAATGATCTTCTGACTCCACTGTGAAGATACCCCCTTAGACCAGCCATTCTGGGTTCTGTAGTTCCACACCATCCCACTCTACTGTTGGCCTACTGAATGCAATAATTAGTTATGGCCATTCACAGGGTCATGTACACTGACCATCAACTCCTTCCCCACATGGGGCAGAAAGCAAGATTCTGAACTGTTATGCCATCCATCAGATAAGCTTCTTTTAGTTCTGATTCACAGGGCCACATGTATTCCTGGACAGCATTTACCATGTAGAAGTTTCACTTCAGCACTGAAGGATGTGATCCCTGACTCCCATGTACTCCTAGCCATAAGCGTGACTACCACATCCTCCTCCCATCACCTTCCCACTTATGGTAGCATTGATGTTCGCTTCCATTGTGCCACCCAAGTTGTGCAAATGATAATAACTGTGTCTTGCTGGCTCTGTGTTCTGTGTGGTCATGGTGATATCTGAAGCATAGTGTAGTCAGAGGTTAATGCATGCATCACTTTTTTTGTATGTTGC